>NC_056731.1:821499-836499 GCF_019279795.1 Protopterus annectens
AATGATAGTTAGGGACCACTTTAAAACTACCTAGTAGTTATGTGCCACCCTTTTCTCCAGCTTTAAAATAAGTCATCCCAAAACTGTTTAGGGAAAATTTTGTCTAGTTTCATGGAGAAAAATCTACTTTTAAATTAGTTTCTTCCATTTTACAAGTCTCACTACTCATTGTTTACAATAGTGTGTGTGTGTGTGTGTGTGTGTGTGTGTGTGTGTGTTGACTCATTGATACTTTTCAAGGCTAGGTCATGGTACTGTTTTGAAGAGGTTTGTTTGGCTGAGTTCTCAGAAACTCCCAGGTGAAATGACAAATGAGATTTTAAATTCTTCGCTAAGATAGAAGTTTAGCTTTTTTGTTCTTCTGTTGCAGAGTTTATTTTAAAGTTTGTTTAAGTGGCTAAGTTTTTACAGAACTTAAGATGTCCTTCATGGATGCATCTGCAGTCATAACAAGTGGGTTGTCCTGTCGTCAGGCAGCCCTGCAGTCGGCCGGATTCCAAAGTCCGGGTCCCCGCTGATGTCGACTCCACCCGGCGTCATCTCTGTTGGTCTTGGTATAAAGCATCAGCCGCGCCATTTTCCTCAGTCTTTCTTGCGCATAGCCAAGCAGAAGCTGTTCGCAAGTGCCGGTCGGTCGGATCCAGAGATTACTTCTCCGAATACTACTCAAGACTTCTAAAGCTAAGTAGTTGGGGACTCTTTCTTGCCTCAGCCGATGTCAGAAAAAGTTAACAATTGTTTAACCTGTGGGAAACAAATACCTCATAAAGATTTCCACTCTTACTGTCTGCCTTGTTTAGGCCCAGCCAACACGTAGCAGCCTGTTCGCCTGTGCCTCTTCAACCGAGAACGCTTAGGCGCGGTCGAGTTGCAGAACAGTTTTTTCTGATTTTTGCTATTATGCCGTCGGATCCTCCGATCCCAATCTTCAAAAAGCAAGATAAGACCGACATCCCCGGTCCGGTTTGCCGAAACCACGGTAAGCAAACCAGAGTGTCTCGGTTTGGCGAAACCGAGAAAACTGATCAAAGTACAGCTGAACCTATTCTACAACTGAGGCCCTGCTACAACTCTTGAATCGCCTCAGAAATTTTACCCACTACGGTGTTGACTTATCAGACACCATCCCTTGGATGTCTCTACCCCAGCACGTGGTGCTGCTAGTCCTCCAGCAGCCATGTCCATTAAGGCCTTCGCCAGGGCTAAAGCAGCCAAGACTACTAAATCAGTGCCTGTTAAACCCACATCCAGGCCCTCTTCTAGTTCTCAAATGCTTTCTTTGGCAGAAAGATTTAATTTCTTTAATTAGAGGATCTCAATCTCAAACACACAGGGCCTCTTGGCACCCAGAGAAATGACCTAGGGCAGAGCCCCCTGAGCCAGTGTCTTCTGATGATTCTGCTGATGAATCAGACATTACTGACCAGCCAGAGGCTCCCTTCTCCAATTTTGAAGATTCTGATGCTGAAGAATCCATTCCAGCTGCTTCCCCACCAGAAGAATTCTCCTTTGGGGAAACCTTGCATGCCATGCGAGAACAGTTCCAATGGCAGCATCAGGATTTTCAGACTCCAGAAAAGACTTAGGACCTTTCTGCACCTCCCACAGTACAGGCGCGAAGCTATACTTGCTGATCTCTATGTGGTGGCAGATGGTTTCAAAGATGTTTGCTCCCTCCAGATTCTTTACCCCAGCCCCTGCCAAACCAGACAGATTTTACAGGGTGCCAGATACTCATCACCACCTTTACAAGGCCCCACTTGCAGACCCAGAAACTATATCCCAGGGTCCCAAGGCAGTAGCTGACCACAGCTAAAAACCCTATTCCATCTGAATTGGGAGCAAGGTCATTAGACAGATGGGGTAAAAAGGTCTACACTTCAGCTACTCTCTCAGCTAGAGCTTTAAACTGTCAGTTTCACATGATACAATACCAAGAGTTTATGCTTGATCAGTTAACTAAAAACTAACCACTGATGAATCTCTTGATAAGAAATATGTATTGAGATGGTAAATAACATACAACAGGTTAGCAACCATTCCTTAAAATGTGGCTAGATGCCTTTGGAGGTTCATTTAGATCAGCCATGACGGCACAGTGATAAGAAGGCAGCATGGCTAAAGGAACAAGCTTTACCGGATTTTCATGTTAAAGCCAAGTTTGCAGATGCTCCATGGGCAAGACAAGTTTGTTTGGTACACCTGCCCAGCAGGTTTGAAAGAGAAATGGAAGTAAAAGGGAAAATCTGTTCAAACTGTTAAAGATTTCTTGCAGGTTCAACCCCAAGGCTTAGCAGGAACTGGCCTGCCAACAAAGTGGCCTTTCCTGACTCCACAAAATTTCAAGGGCAGAATAGCGTCCAGAGGCAGAAACCATCCAGAGGAATGTGCCTACACAGCCTGACAGTGGAAGGTAACAACAGAGGCACAGACAGCCACTGCCACTTAGATCTTTCACAACCACAGTGACTTAATCCTAACTCCGCCTACCAGGAACAAATAGCAGCTCCTCTAGTCGGAAAATTAACCTTATTTTCAAAGAACTGGCCACTACATAACAAAAGACAAGTGGATTTTACAAACCTAGATCAAGGTTACGGTTTCACATTCCACACTTTACCAGTCAAAAGAGGAATGCCAAATCTACCTCCAAATCAAAAACAGAGGCTCTCAGATATTGGAGTTAGCAAACATGAGAGCTGTGGAAAGAGTTGCTTAACAGCAGATTCAAGGAAAGGGTTCTATTTTCCAACTATTCCTAGTTCCAAAAAAGGAAATATGTTGGAGACCAATTCTCGATGTCCACCTTAAATACATACATCCATTGTCCCAAAATTCAAAATGTTCCCTTTCTACAGCAACTTCTTCCCATGCTGGGCAAGAAGTCTTGGCTGGTAACTCTAGATCTCAAAGGGGGCATACCTGCACGCATTCGGGAAAACCCAATCAGCAGAAGATACCTCAGATTTCTTGCAGGATCAGAGCACATCATTCTTCAGCATTGCCCTTTGGCTTATCTACTGCGCCAGAGTTATTCACAAAATTGCCTGGCATCAGTAATCGTCCATTGCAGACTACAGGAAATTCAAATTTACCCATACCTAGACTGCCTGCTACAAGGCGACAAAGAAAGATGATCTGACATACAATTTACAAAGGGTTCATTTACTTGCTACAAGACTGGGATACACAGTCAATTTACAAAATCAAGGCTGATACCATCCCAAACAAGGACATCTTGCGGCGGAATTTGGACACAGTACAACAAATGGCATTCCTGACTACAGAAACAATAAAAGAACTGTCTCTCTTGGCACTAACAAAACTGAACAAGTTAACAGCAAGAAAATTCTGCAGGCCTTGAGCTTAAGGCATCAGCATAATCTTGGTCCCATTTGCCAGACTACATATGAGAACTACAGTCGTACCCCCAAAGAATTTATGGTCCCAACCAACACAGTCTAGAAACAGGAAATTTTCCCACAATTCCATGCTTAAAACAGGAGTTCCTATGGTGGGCTCAGGATCAGCCAGTCAAACCCAGGGGCCTACCCTTTCGCAGATGTCAACCAAGCCAGACCATCTGCAACAGGCTTCAGACCTAGGATGGGGGCCCACATGCTGGACAAATGCGTGCAGGAATGGGACACAGGATCAACTTCACCTGACATCAATCTAAAAGAAATGCTGGCAGTAAAACTGGCATCCAAAAGTTCAAACCATTTCCAAAAGGCCAGTTGAAAATAAGGACAGACAACACCACTGTCATATGGTAAAATCAACAAACAGGGAGGCATCATTCATACCCCTATGCAGAATGACTTGAGCTGTGGACCCTGGCACTCAGCTACAACATCCAGTTACAGGCAATATTTGTACGGGAAAGACAATATCTAGCAGCATATTAACAGAACGACCCGATGCAACGAATGAAGCTGCTCCCCGACTTCTTCTAGACCATCTCAAAGATATGGCGTATGCCACAGATAGACCTATTCGCATCCACCTCCTCAATCACCAGCTCCAAAAATTCTGCACAAGGACATTCCACCCACTAGCAGGAAAGTGGACTCACTCTCCTTCACTGGAAAGGCCTAACAGCATATGCATTCCCACCCTCCTTTGATACACAAGTCCTACTGAATAATCAAGGAAGACGTCCAAGGAATATTCCTGATAGCGCCAAACTGGCCAAAGGCAACACTGGTACCCACGCTGAAGAGCATGTCTCGAACAATATGTGGCCAAACCCGGATGCCTTTGATGTTAACTCAGGAACCCAAATACAGCATCATACATCCAAACCTAAAAACGGTGGCAACTGACTGCATGGAACCATTACATAGCAGCAGCTAATCCAGAACTTTCCCAAAGAGTTAAAGAATATTCTTGTAGCAGACTTCAACAAGAAGGAACTATGCTGGAAAATGGAAAAGGTTTGTCATTTGGAGTCTGAAAGAGGAAAGATGTGTCAAACATAGATATGCTAACATTCTGGAGTATCTGGCGAACTTCTTCATTCAGGCCTGTCCTACTCCTCCATCAAGATACATGCATCAGCTATTTCAGCAGAATACAGCTTTGATCCACCTGTTTTTTCACCCTTTGCTCAGGCAGTTCCTCAGAGGAATCAAGAATGTAAAACCTCCAAGGAAACCACCATTACCAGCTGGGATTTAAACTTTGTGCTAGAAAAGTTGACACTATCACCCTTTGAACCAGCAGCAACAGCAGACCTACAACACCTGTCATGGAAAACTGCTTTCCTACTGGCAATTACTTCAGCAAGGAGGGTTTCAGAACTACAGGCCTTAATGGCAGTGCAACCCTTCCTAATCTTCCACCAAGATAGAGTGTCCATGAGACTAATCCTACATTTATGCCTAAGGTGGTATCCAGAGTGTCTTTAAACCAGGCAATCCACCTACCTACCTTCTTTCCCAACCCACAAAACAGAGGGAAAGAATACTGCATACCTTGGATGTACATAGACAGCTACGCTACTACTTGGACAGAACAAAAATAGCAGAAAGACTGACCAACTTTTGTAGCCTATGCAACAGGAAGGGAAGGAAAAGCTATTTCCAAACAGACAATCTCCAAATGGATAGGAAATTGCATACGATCTGTTACTCCTTCCATGGAAAACCAAAATTTCCACAGTAAGATTTTACACAACTGTACTTTCTTGTCTTGGAAGACCTTGTTTTTGGTGGCATTTTCAGCGAGGAGAGTTTTGGAGTTGCAGGCTTTTGATTCTTCTCCTTATGTGTGTTTCACAAAGAAAGGGCATCTCTCTGTATGAACCCTTCCTTTTTGCCTAAAGTGTCTTATGAGAACAATCTTAACAGTTCTGTACATCTCCCTGTGTTTTCCTCCAACAAAGGTAAATACCTTCTGCATTGTTTGGATTTGCATAGGCAATTGAGATTTTATTTTTAACGTACCAAGGCTTAAAGAAAATCCAGCCAGTTATTTGTCTCCTTTTCAAAATCCAGGCTGGGCTTACTTCTGTCTAAAGTGACTTTATCAAAGTGGCTGTGTTTTTTGCTTGTATATTCTTTGAAAGGTAAGACCCTTCAGACAAAACCTATGGTTCATTCTACTTGGACTATGTATACTTCTACGAAGTTTGTGCAGCTGCAACATGGATGGGTCACCACACTTTTATTTTGCATTATAAGATGGATATTCAGTCATAATCCAGGGCTTCCTTTGGTTCCACTGTATTGCAGAATATCCTTAGATAGTTCCTCCTGATGCTTTTTTTTTTGTGGCTGGAGACTCTGTCCCACAAATTGAAGCCAGAAGGAGGAGACCACATCAGGTACGAAAGTTATGTACTTATCATAACAATAGGTCTGTGTTGTCTGTCTCCATTTGGTTCAACTTCCCCCACCCGCCTTGGCTTGTTGATGGAAGTTCCTTGGTTTGGAACTTCCCTATCTCAGATGGCTAGACGGTGGAGGTAATCTGTTCCTTGTCCTTAGGGCCCTGCGTCCTACTTGATTAGGGAAGTTTATTGCAAGTTGGAGGTGGCTTACATGGGTCAAACTCGGTCTGAGGAGTAGGGCGAAGAGCAGGGGATTGTGGGTAAGGGATGTAAAACCTTGTGACTTCGAAGTTTAAAGAAATTGGCCGGTGTTGAATCCAATAACCCACAGGTTGGACCAAATGGAGAAGGACAGCATGGCTGTATCATTATGATAAGTACATAACTTTTATTCTTAATAGGCGAATGAGTGAACTGGTGAATGGGTTATGTACAGAATGCCCACTTTTAGGATTTTGGATGCACAATATAGATTGATGTTTATCATGTTGATCACTCCTGCAGTAACCTTAGCTACTCGAGTTATATTCAGCATAAGGTATAACAACCGGCCAACTTCCACAGCTTCAGGGCACCTTCCATGTGCCCAAACTGTTAGCGCAAGCTGATGTGATTAAAAAGGCAGTTGTGGGCACTAAGTCCTCCAAAGCTTTGAGGAATATTTTGTCTGCAGTTTCTTCTTGTGAGGAAAAAAATCTACTTTTTAAATTAGTTTCTTCCATTTTACAAGTCTCACTACTCATTGTTTACTGTGTGTGTGTGTGTGTGTGTGTGTGTGTGTGTGTGTGTGTGTGTGTGTGTATGTGTGTGTGTATGTGTGTGTGTGTGTGTGTATGACTCCATTGATACTTTAAGGCTATGGCCACTGGTACTGTTTTGAAGAGGTTTGTTTGGCTGAGTTCTCAGAAACTCCCAGGTGAAATGACAAATGAGATTTTAAATTCTTCGCTAAGATAGAAGTTTAGCTTTTTTGTTCTTCTGTTGCAGAGTTTATTTTAAAGTTTGTTTAAGTGGCTAAGTTTTTACAGAACTTAAGATTTTCAGCCCTCCTTTTCCATATTTTCTAAGGGACTCTCTAACTCCTCATCCAATTTTGGCAAACAAAAAAATGGTGTATGTCATGAAAATATGGTTAATCAGATGTTTAAGAAGAAATGGCAGAGAGATTCTAAAATTCAGGAACCCTCTCCCCCAAAACCAAGGACAGTCAGCAAGTCAAAATGACTATTTAAGGGACTTTGCCAACCCCCCCCCACTGTCCCATTTCCCTTCCAGAAGGTCTGAATCTCCACTGTCCTCTATAAACAAAAAGATAATTTCAGACAAATGGGTTCTAAAGATGATTCATCAAGATTGCATATGGCAGTGGGAGGAAATCCCTCGCTTCCTCGCTTCTAGGGGTAATTCCTCATCCACCAGACTACTTTTATTTCCTCCTGTCCCAACACATGTTGTCCCAGGGAGTTATTGAACCAGTTCCTCTTTTCCAGATTGGCAAAGGTTTTTTTGAAGGATGTTTTTAATGCCAAAGAAAGAAAATGCTTGGAGACAGGGTCTTTCCTAAACCTGTTTAGTGCCAGTGTAAAATGATGTCACTTCAAAACCTGTTACCTCTTTTTCCTCACTTAAGTTTCCTGGTAACATTAAATTTAAAAGATGCTTATTACATCCCTATTCATCCAGACTTTTTTTTATTTTATTTATTTTACATTTGTTGACCGGGCTAGTCCAGCTGGATATATGTCCATTTTCAGTGGAGGCCCGGGGAGAAAAGCTCCACAAATTACAACAACATAAAAGGTCAAGACAAAGACAATAACAGTATAATTTGGTACATAAGAAGTTTTAACAATTCTAGTACAAGCCTAAGATTATATATTTTATATTTCAGTAGGAAAAAGGAAAAATTTATCTAAGAATAGATGAATAAGACTAATACATTTGCATTAGAAATGGTGTAGTACAAATCTTTATAACATATTACAAAATTAGATACACCTAGTAATTTATGATAAGAGATACTAAGGTCTCACAAAAACCTAAGAAAGAAAAACTCTAGAGAGCAATAGATAAGAGTATAGAAGAACAGCAAACAAGGATGGATTTCTAGTGTTATTTAACACATAGGTTGTGATACTATATGAAGGTGTTTGATCATTCCACAGTATATACTTATTTACATGAGAAAAAATCCTAAGGAAGGTTAAGCTCCCTAAAAATTAGTGAGACAACACAAGATCATGATCATGGGAGGCTAGGAACTATGGGAGTCTAGTTAATAGTTAGGTACTTAGTCTGGGTTATCACAGGGGCATAGCCAGTGTGATTTGAGGTAGGGTTTAAGCTTGCTTTTAAATAAGCTGACAGAGGATATTGAGGTTAGCTGGCTTGGGAGGATGTTCCAGGCTTTACCTACTGTATTGGAGAACAAGGTGTCACCAGCTAAGTTGTTGGATTTTGATATTTGTACAAGTAGGTTATTAGCTGAGTGTAAGGTCTTGAGGTTATTATAGGGGATGACTAGGGATGTAAGTATAGGTGTATTTTGAGGTAAATACAGGATCTTATGGGCTACTATTAATTGATTGAAAAGTATTAAATTTGGCAGCTCTAACCATCCTAACTGATTCAGATTGATACAGTGATGAGTTCGATAGGAGGACCCAGCTGCAAATCTGTCAATATTGTTGTAGGAGGATGTAAGTTTACTCAGATTACTTCTACATATTTTGGTATAGATAGGGGAGGCATAGAGCAAGGTAGAGATGAGGTGGGTATGAGCAATAGTAACCCTGGCTGGAGGTGTAAGAAAGGGTTTTATTCTATAGAGGGAACCTAGTTTCTTGTTTACTATTTTTATGGTGTTATTAATGTGAGGTTCAAAGGACAAGTTGTTATCTATTAGTACCCCGAGTAGTTTGGTGGTTGGTTCAGGAGATATTATAGTTCCATCATTTGAAGTAATAGTAAAGTTAAGTGGGGAGGTTCTGCGGGTGGGGGTAAATAGTAGCATTTTTGGTTTTTTGGGGTTAAGGATAAGACGTCTTTGTAGGAGCCAGTTTTCAACTGTACTAAAGGTCATTTGGGTTAGTGACTGAAGTTCTGATTGAGAAGCAGCAGCGCATATGAGTGTGGAGTCGTCAGCGTATTGGATACAGTCAGTTTAAGGAATTACAGAATGAAGGTCATTTGTAAAGATGGAGAAGAGTAATGGGCCTAATATAGATCCTTGCGGGACCCCTAGAGTGACTGGGACGTGGGAAGATAAAGTATTTTCCCATAGTACAGCCTGTTGCCTGTTATGTAGGTATGATTGGAACCACTGTATAGTATGGTTGTCCAATGACAGGTTTTTGAGTGTGTCTATAAGGAGGTGGTGATTCACCATGGCAAATGCTTTGGACAGGTCAATAAAAACAGCTGAGGATAGAGTATCAATATTACGATTACTGTTAATATGGTTAGTGAAGGATAAGAGAGCAGAGGTGGTGCTATGAAATGGTCTAAAGCCATGTTGACAGGGTGCTAATAAATTGTGATCAGTAGGTAGGTTAACAGTTGTATGTGTATACATTTCTCCATTATTTTTGTCAAAGGAGATATAATAGCTATGGGCCTATAATTGGACAACTCTTTGGAGTTACCGCCCTTGTGCAGGGGAATTATGTGAGAGACTTTCCAGATTAGGGGAATAGATCATTCAGAAATAGTTCTGTTAATGAGGATGGATATGGGGTAGGCTATGACTTTAGCAGCTTTTTGCAGGTATTCTGCAGGTAATTTATCAGCAGAGAGAGTAGTGGGTTTAAGTTTCTGTATGAGGTTACAGATAAGTGAAGTGGGCACTGGCTGAAAATGAAATTGATGAGAATTATTGGTAAAGGTTGTGGCAGAGCCTGGGGACTAGGGGATAGCTGGTTGGCTAGGGATTGTATGGTTTCAGTGAAAAAAGTATTAAATGAGTCAGCTATTTGGATGGGATTGTTATGATCAGAGCCAGAGGGAGAGGGAGTACTTGAGCATCCAGGGTGTAGGAGGTTATTGATACCTTGCCAGAATTTATTGGGATTATTTTGGTTGGTTTGTTGTAGTTGGTAGTAGTAGATGTTCTTCATTCCACATTGCTGCAGTCCTAACTATTGGGTAGTCCGCTGTCCCAACATTGGGATTATTTTGGTTGGTTTGTTGTAGTTGGTAGTAGTAGTTTCTTTTATAGGCTAATATGGCTTTTTTTGTTTCATTTCTTAGCTGTCTGAATTGCAGGTGGTCTGAGGAGCTTTTTGTTGAGCACCATTTGGCCCATTGTTTATTTCTTTGGAGGATTTTTTGTTTGGTCGTTTTGGTGAGCCATGGTGCCGGTTTGGTTCTAATTCTAACTTTGCGTAATGGGGCATGGCTGTCTAAAATGGTTAGAAATTTAGAGTTAAAGTATTTCACGGCATTATCTATTGGGAGCTATTTCAGGGGTGACTAGTTCAGCTTGAAAGTGAGCAGGGTTAAAATGTTTGGTAGTGCGAATAGTTCTACAGATGGTAGAGTTTAGGATGACAGTTTTTGTTCTGATTAAATAGGTAAGCAAGTGATCACTTATGTCCTCAGGGAGGGTGCCTGTTTTATAGTTTAGTTGGGGGGTATTAGTGAGTATCCAGTCAAGGGTACTAGTTTTGTTGTTAGTTTTATTGGTGCGGGTTGGGGATGTTATAGTTTGGGTAAAACCATATAAGTTGATATGAGTAGAAGGCTGCTCAGATATACAGGAGTTCCAGTTAATGTTAAAATCTCCAAGTATAATGGTTTCTTGGGGTAGTTACTTGAGAGACAGCTGAGGATAGCCTCTAATGTGTTGATGTTATTGCCTGGGGGAAGATAGACACATGATAGATATATGGCTTTGCTTTTGTTAAGCTGAATCTTAGAAGAATTTCTGCATTGTTGCAAAGTGGAGGTTTGGAGTCTAACAAGGTAACTTGTAATCCATTCTTATAAAGTATGGCTATGCCTCCTCCTTTTTTAGTGTTACGGTCACGTCTTATGATATTATAGCCAGGGGGTAGAACTGCACTGTCTTGTATTGATGGATTAAGCCATGTTTCAGACAGACAGAGGATGTCAAAGAATAAACATCAATAAGGGCATGCAGGTGAGCTATTTTGTTATTGATGCTACGAATATTAAGATGAGCTATCAGGAGAGAGTTGGGGGGCTTGGTAAGTGTCTGTGTGATTGAATTTGTTGGTGTATCAGGCTGTGTAGCTGTGATAGTGGTAGGACCTGGGTTAGGGTGTATATCACCATCGAACAGGGAGTGGACATGAACTTTTAGGATGAGTTGAGACTTAAGAAACACCTGAAGGTTTTGTGTGTCTGGATCACAAAATCAATTTTCCATCTTAACGTTTGGACTATCCACTTCATCACAAGTGTTCACAAAGCGTACTGCAGTTATAAGTCATTGCAAGCTACAAGGTATCCTCATTTTTCCATATTTAGAGAACTTGCTTATCTTTGCAGGCTCTTTTTCAGTGTGTCAGGATTCTCTTACTGGACTGAGAAATTCTTAATGCGTCTTTTTAGACTCCTTCATACAGAATTGTTTTTGAGCTAGAGATCTCTGTTCAGAGTGTTTTTTATACAGAGAAAATACACCTGGTTTGGACACTGTAAAGTACCTCAGGATTTTGAGTCTCATGACATGTATGATCCTCATGATACCCTTGGCAAGACTCCACATTAAAAAGTTATAGTGGTATCTGAAATCTCTTTCAGGTCCCAGTACCAACATCCTTTTTGTTTTCAAATCCCAGTGGTGGGGATTGTCAGAAAATAAATCACTTGGTGGAGATGACAAATTTCCCTAAATTAAGGTTTCCCCTCCTCCCTCCCTGTTCCAAAGCATTCTGTCACCACTAATGCCTCAGACTTCGCTTGGGGAGTAGTTTCAGGGGGGCCTTCTAAGATTTGACCCATTTGTGTGGAGTTCTTCAAGTTGACCTGTTTACCTCCTCTCTTAACAATCAGTTGGCAAGATTCTGCTCCAGGAAGCCATAGAAGAATACCTGAAGACAGATGCCTTTTTTCTTTCCTTGGACAGGAATGATGTTCTTCATGTTTCACTGTTGCAGTCATTATTGGGTAATCTGCAGGCAGGTTGCCCTCAGTCGGCCTGAATTCCAAAGTCTTGGGTCCTGCGTCGGTTGTTGCCTTCTCTTCCATGACGTCAGGTCGTCAGGGGTATAAAACATGCAGCCGATGCCATTTTCTTTAGTCTTTCTTGCCGCACGGTGCCTGAAGCAGAAGCATTTCGCAAGTTCCGGTCGGCCGACTACTGAAATATTCGAGTTTGAGTTTCAGAACCGAAGTCTTCACTAAAGCTAAGTACCCCATTGGGAAACTTTTCTTCTTGCTTTTTACCGATGTCAGAAAAAGTTAATTGTATTACTTGTGGGAAGCAAATACCTCATAAGGATTTCCATTTATACTGTATTCCTTCCCGAGGCCCTGATCACAACGTGCCTGGGTGTCGGTTTTGTGCTAGATTTAACCAATGCACTATTAAGCGTCGGTATATTTTTGCATCAAAGTATTTTGGAAACAGATTTAACTACCCAGAAATGTTGTCTGATAGCAATCCGACTACTGGAGTACATAAAAAACGCAAAGAAAAGGACAGAGAAAGGCAGTCGAGATCCAAAACCGATGACAAAGCTTCTCCTAAGTAGTCGCCAGTTCTCCGGTACTCAGTGAGGCGCCTTCGCAGTGCCTGATACCCGCTACCTTTGAGTCGTAGGCCTCTACCGACACCCATGTGGAGTCCGGCATGCCGCAAGATACTCAAGGTATTGGACCGACAGGTGTAATCTCCCTCAGATGGGTCCGGAGCCGCTGAGCAGGCACCGGCTTCTGAGGGTGTATTCAGACCTCAACATTTGTACATCAAACCGACGACAGCTGCAAAACCAAAGACAAAAGCAACTTCTAAAACTAAAAAACCAACGCATGAGCCACGTGCACAGGCTTCCATGCCTAAAAAACAGATGATCAAAATGGCTGAAGACCTCATTACCTTGATCAGGGGTACCCATCCCCCTCCAGATAAGAGGCCTAGGCAAGACACCGATTATGAATCTTCAGGTCAGGTTTCCATTTCTTCTGATTCCTCTTCTGATGAGGAATTATCTTTACCTCCCTATGAGGATTCTGATGCTGAGGAGTCTATTCCATCTGCATCTCCTCCTGAGGATTATTCATTTGGAGAAACCTTGCATACTTTGAGGGAGCATTTTCACTGGGAGAGTCAAGACTACTCAGAATCAAAAAAGAGGTTTAGGGATTTCCTTCTTCTCCCTCAGCACAAGCCTTTAGCCATTCCCCCTGTTTTCGACATTGTGGATGATGTGTTTTCGGAGTCAAGCTTGACCCCTGACCCCTTACTTCTGGCTTCCCAGTAAGCTCGACAGATATTACAGGGTCCCTGACTCGCATAAATTTTTATTTAGAAACTCTGCTGCTGATCCTGAAACTATTTCACAGGGTCCAAATGGAGTTAAGGCCTCAACAGCAAAAAACCCTACCCCCTCTGACAGGGATTCAAGGGTACTGGACAGATGGGGAAAAAAAGGTTTATACATCTGCAATAACATGTTATGGGATTGCTGAAACAGAAAATGATGTTGATTTCAGAATGTGCAGAAAATAAAGAATTGCAGGAATTATTGCATGCAGCTGAACAAGTTGGAAAGCATACTTTGCAATGTGGTTTTGATTCTTTGGAGGCCTCCTGCAGGGCCGCAGTTACTGCATCTGTGATTAGGAGGTATGCCTGGTTAAAGGAACAAAATTTGCCTGACCATGTTAACGCTAAATTGCTAGATGCACCTTTACTGCATGATTCTCTGTTTGGTATTAAGGCAGAAGAGGTTTTAAAGAAAATGGAAGACAAAGCTAAGTCTATGCAAACTGTTAAAGACTTCTTACAAGTGCAGCCACCGTGATTCAGTAGACACTGGCCTACAAAAAAATGGTCCTTTCCTGTGTCAGACAGAGCTCAAAGGGGCAAATCCAGACGCCCTAAGGGTTCCAGGTACCAGGCGCAAGACTCATACAGGTCAAAGCAATGGGGCGCATCCACCTCCAAATCTGGAGGAGATAAAGCGCAAACCTACAGAAAGCAATCCCAGTGACTTCCCTCTGCCTATACCAAACACTTATCTTTTGGCAGCACCCATAGGGGGAAAATTAGCACTTTTTGCTCAAAATTGGCAGTTAATAACCCAGGACAAGTGGATACTAAACATCGTATCACAGGGATACAGATTACATTTCCACACTCTGCCATTGACAAATGGTTGGCCAGATCTGCCAAAAACTCAATGGGCAGAGGCACAGAAACAGGTTACGTCCCTCATGGATATGGGGGTCATTCAAACAGTACCAGAACAGGAAAAAAGTCAAAGTTTTTACTCAAGACTGTTCTTGGTACCCAGAAAGGACAAGGCCTGGCGGCCAATACTGGATTTATCGATTTTGAACACATGCCTGGACATTCCAAAATTCAAAATGCTCACTTTGGTAGCAACTTCTGCCCATGCTGGGCAAGAATGCTTGGCTGGTGACATTAGACCTAAAAGAGGCATACCTGCATGTCCCAATAAGACAGTCGTGCAGAAGATACCTCAGATTCAAGGCTGGCTTAATGCATTACCAGTTCTCTGCACTGCCCTTTGGCTTATAAAAGTGCCTGGTACCAGTAATTGCATTTTGCAGACAAAGAAGTATACAAATATACCCTTACTTGGATGACTGTCTCATTCAAGAAGAGAACAAGGACACTCTTCTATGACACCTGGCATTTGTGAAAATGCTTCTAACATGCCTAGGGTACACAATAAACAAAAAAAAGTCACAACTGGTAACCTCTCAAAAGATAACATTCCTGGGTGCAAGCTTGAATACAACTGCCCAGATGGCTTACCTCACGCCAGACAAACACAGGCAACTGACTACTTACTTCAAACTGATGGCAACAAAAACCCAGTCTTCTGCAAGACAAATTCTGCAGGCTCTGGGCTTCATGGCATCCTGCATCCTACTAATTCCATATGCAAGACTGCATATGAGGAAACTTCAATGGTACCTAAAATGTTTATGGAGTCAACATTCACACAGTC
>NC_056731.1:841499-993999 GCF_019279795.1 Protopterus annectens
AAGGCCACCACCAGACAGTAGCTTAGTGAACCTAATGCATACCTGTAGCCTGTGAATTTGCATTGCTTCCCCTTTTGTGAAGGATTGTGGCAATGGGTGGCTCATTCCATATTGTCCTGTCTCCCAGAATGGGCATACTCATCATCATTTAGCTGTTACAACTGATGACTGAACCACTAATTGAACTCTGTTCACTTCAGTCATGGTCAGAGCTTCCTCCCTCTGTATCACTGGAGCTGGCTACCTTTATCTCGTCTTTAATGAGGTCCAGATGCTGCTTATGCAAAGTGGTAACACTAATGCAGGTTTCTAGCAGATGAACTCAAGTGATGTCTAACGATTATAATTAATGCCTTATTTTTCAGGGAAGTAAGAGAGCGCGCACTAGTTTCATTACATGCATTAAGAATGTGACCGTGTCCGTGTTTAGATTTGGGCTGAAGTGTAGGGCTTTTGTCTTCTTTGCTAACTCTTGACTTGAATCTCTTGCTCCACTTGACAACTTTAGGGTTGTTTGTTGTTGGTGGGGAGCAGCTTTTGCATTTATATTCATTTCAGCATCATTGCTGTTGTATTGGATCATTCTGTGATCTTTAAAGGAAATTGTCTTGGGGAATGGGTTGACTGACAGTAACTAGCTGCGACAGACAACAAGGGTAGATGGGTAAGGGAAGTAACAGGGGGTGTGAGGAGGGTTCACTGGTTTGTTTAAGATGATCTCTGATTAGTGGGTGCTCCCTCCCAATGTTTTTTGTTGCTTTACATTTTGGGGTGATAAAGGCGGTCAGTCAAAGGTGAGAGATCCAGTGATGCAAGTCATCACACTTATAGGGGGGAATGTGATTTGAGTACAAGAAAAAGAATAGTAGTACTGGCTGATGGAAAAGACATGACAGAGGGTTAAAGGCCAGCAGAAATTGGGGGTGGGTGGTGGGGGAGTTATAGAACAAGGGAAAGAAATTCCCGAAGTCTCAGTTCACTTTTCAGGAATTTTTGCAGAAGGTCTTACAACCTTCTTTGTGGAGCTTTCTGCTCCACTACCCACTCCTGCTCCTTATTCTGACATCAAGATCATTGTACCTTGGAGCTGAAGGTAGGAGGAGCGTTCTGAAACACCTCAACACATGACTTTTTTATCTACATGCCACTTAGTCACAGTCATAGATCTTTTGTTCCAAAGATCACAGTTCTAGTTCTCAGAACTTCGGTAGACAACCTGTTGAATGATGTCAAACTGCATATTGTGAGGAAGAGCACATTTCTGAGCACTTATTTTTTACAGCATTATTTAAATATCTGTTTTGTACAGGTAATGTCTTATAATATTGCCAGGTTATGCAAATGTTTGGTAAAGACAAAATGGGTGTCTGGTGCTGTTTGCTAGCTTGAATTTATATTCCTTAGCACAAAACAAGACAAAAAGCAGGCTTGACAGCAATTCTGCTTATTCAAAAATGCTGTTTATTAAACTGTTAAAACATGTTTGTTTTATTTAAAATGTATTAAGTCTTCATCAGAACAGATTTCTTTGGAAAATCACTTCCTTATAAAATATTTGCTGCAGTTGGTCAAATTAGTAAAATAGTTATGAAAAAATAAAAACATACTTAAAATGCTTACATGTCTTACAAAATTAAAGTATCGGGTGTCACCAGCTATGTTGATGTAGCAGGGTGAAAGCTCTTTCTACCACTCGAACAACCTGAGTTCAGATATCAGCTGAGTTCAGATATCAGCTTAGGCTTCTGCTGGAGAAGGCATGGAGCAAGAGAGGACTGTATAAGCTTATTAGCCTACTTGCCTCTGTTCATAGGGGGGGGGCTTGTACTTAAGTACTCTTCCCACCTTACAGTTTCTGGGATAGACACATGCTTGTCTGCAAAGAGAGCAAGACTGTGTTTAATCATGTCAGACATGTAGGCTTGAATGTGTGGTGCAAAAGCCTGTTCCATCACAGTCTCTCGGAGTTGGTAGTAAACTCTTTTCTTTTACATGGATGACAGTTCTAGTACCACTCCCACCTCAGGAGGAATGCAGAGACAAAAAGCCTAAGTGAAAGGCTTCAGCAGACAACAGCAATCGTTCTTGTGTGTGCCAGAGTTGGCTGATGACTCTAGTGAGGTGCTTTTACAGCTCCCAGGTCAGATGATTTGCCAAGCTTGAACCCTCTAGCACGACCCCTTGAGAACAAGCCAGTCTATTTTGATTTCTTCAATATCAGCATTTGATGGGTCTGAAGTTGTTCAGCAGGCCTCATCTTCCAATGTCTGAGTATTGGTTACTGAAGGAGATGGTTCATCTTCCATGGTTGTTTTGCAGGAAACACGTCAGTAGTCTGGACTGAGGTAGAGGTTGCTTGACCATGTACTGAGTCCTGTCTTTCTAAACAGATGCCTAAGCTAAATAGATCACTCTGCTTTAACTCGGTCTGTATCTCAGTCATCAGCCACTACATCCCAGGTAGAAGCTCAGGACATACTTAAAATTGCTGAGGAATTTATGACTTTTAAGAAATCTAGGGAGACCAGCCAGGCATTATAAACATCTCCTGAAGCTTCTCCCAAGTAAAAAGATGAAGATTCCTTTTCAGGAGGAATCTGATTCTTCAGGATCTGAGGATGAGGAATAATGATCTTACTCTGAATACCTCCCATCCTAGTCTGGAGCTTGACTTTTATACCCTCTCTTCAGTTTCTCCCCCAAAAGATTTTATCATTTGGGGATACCTTGAATAAATGGAGGCGTTTCATTGAGAAAACAAGAAGTTCCCTCAGGTCCAAACCCATCACAAGCAACTTTTAAATCTGCCAACTCCTGTTCCACTGGTCAGTGTGGTACTAGATCATGTCTTTGAAGCCCCTCTCTGCTCCCAGACTTTCTGTCACCTACCCCCAAGGAAACCAGATCATTTTATAGAGTGCTTGACACAAGCACCTCTACAAGAACCCTAAAACTAATCCCTCTGTAGTGTCAGTTGAAGTCACTAAGTGGGACCACTAAGGGGGGGGGCCCTTCTCCTGCTGCTAGACATTCCTTACCTAATGACCGGGAAGGTAGATTGCTAAACAGGTTGGGAAAAAGACTTGTACATCTGCTACCCTTTCTGCTAGGGCTTTCAGTTGCCAGTTTCATGTCATAAAATACTTAGTTGTTACTGGAACAAATCATTGCTAAGACAGAGGGCATTGCAGACAAAGCCTTACAAAGGGGAGTACAGGAGACAGCTAGTGCAGCACTGTAAGTTTCCAGGTGTTCTCTAAAATGCAGATGTCCTTTTATTCACATGTTGCAGTATTCTGTATAGGTGGGTTTTCTCCTCTTGCTTCCCGAATGTCCGGCCAGTATACAAAAGTTTGCAGTCATTGCATGGTGCGTGGGACATCTGATGTGACTAACAGAGCATGGGACATAAAAGTGACGTTTGCACGCACCAGACTTCAGAACTTCTCTGCTGCCAGTCGAACGACAGGTGTTCCTGCCTTCCCGGCAGTCAGATCTTCGAAAATCTCAGAGTGGACCTTCTCACACAGGACAGGGGACCCCAAATCCGCCCACATTGGCAATCTGTACACCTCACCTTGTGGGTGATAGGATTCTGATCCCTTTCAGACACCTATACCAACGAGGACATGCTCACTGTCCTGCAGGAGGCCAGAAAATCTAATACCAGGAGATCTTACGTATCCAAGTGGAAATAATTCTTCATATGATGTCTTAGAAGGCAGTTGGGCCCATAGCAAAGCAAGGTCCCCCTAGTGCTGTCTTACCTGCGAACTTTTGCAGACAGGGTTAGCATTCTCCTCCATTAAGGCCCATTTGTCTGCCATTTCTACCTGCCTGCCTACCTCTGGACCACCCTTGGCTTCCAGATTGCCTGCAAAACTGTTACTTAAGGGGGTACTTAATCTCAGACCACCAAGGGAGCCAATTCCACCTCCATGGGACCTGAACTATGTTTTAAAGAAGCTCACATTCCCTCCCCTTGAGCCAGCATCCAAAGCTTCCCTAAAATACTGCACATAGAAGACTGTTCTGCTAGTGGCCTTAACCTCAACTAGAAGAGTTTGAGTTGCAAGCTCTCATGGCTATTCCACCTTTCCTCATCTTTCACAGAGATAGGGTAACCCTCAGAACCAACCAATCCTTCATGCCTAAGGTGGTCAATGACCTTTCTTTAAACCAAGCCATCCACCTATCCACTTTCTTTCCCAACCCACAAGGAGACAGTGAGAGTGTACTTCATTCCCTTGATGTGCACAGACAGCTCATATTCTATCTGCACAAAACCAAGACCATCCAGACAGTCTGACCAATTGTCTCCTTCCACCACAGGGCCCTGGGGAAAGCAGTAACTAAGCAAAGCATTTCAGCCTTGTTTATAGGGCTATTACATTTTGCTACACACACCATGGGAAACCCTTACATGGCAGTGTTAAAGCATATTCCACTAGGGCCGTGGCTTCATCTGGAGCCTTCTTCAAAGGCCTGGACAGTTCCACTGTTGAAGCAGCCACTTGGTCATCTGTGCACACTTTCACAAAGCATTAAAAATAGACCAGATTTTCAGGTCCAGGGCTGGATTTGCCAGGGCTGTCCTCCATGGATTCCTGGAGAATTCTAGTAGGCCACCACCCCCTTCCTCACAGTGAGCTTTGGCAGTCACCCAACTGTGCAGAATACTGCAACATGTGAATAGAAGGACAGAGAAAAGTTGTGTAAAATCTTACCATAACCATGGATGTCCTTCTCTTCCATGGTACAGTATTCCTTCTCACCCACCTACCCCTCCTGATTTCAGGCATTTCCCTTCTTGGATGGCACAGGACTTCCACTACCTTTTTTGGGACTGGTTCCGACTGGGGTGCACAGTTCTGAAGTCTGGTGCACGCAGATGTCACTTTTATGGCCCACGCTCTGCTAGCCATGTCAGATATCCCACGCACCATGCAATGACTGCAAACTTTTTTATACTGGCCGGCCGTTTGGGTAGCAAGAGGATAAAACCCAACTGTACAGAATACTGCAACATGGAAGAGAAGGACATCTATGGTTATGGTAAGATTTTTACACAACTTTTCTTTATGATGCTTTAGATGCAGCATGCAGAGCAGCTGCTGTTGGCTCTGTTATTTGAAGACATGAATGGCTAAGGACCCAACCACTTTTTTGGTTCCGACTGGGGTGCACAGTTCTGAAGTCTGGTGCACGCAGATGTCACTTTTATGGCCCACGCTCTGCTAGCCATGTCAGATATCCCACGCACCATGCAATGACTGCAAACTTTTTTATACTGGCCGGCCGTTTGGGTAGCAAGAGGATAAAACCCAACTGTACAGAATACTGCAACATGGAAGAGAAGGACATCTATGGTTATGGTAAGATTTTTACACAACTTTTCTTTATGATGCTTTAGATGCAGCATGCAGAGCAGCTGCTGTTGGCTCTGTTATTTGAAGACATGAATGGCTAAGGACCCAACCACTTTTTTGACCATGTAAAGGGCAAACTCCGGGATGCACCACTGGATAATGAATTACTTTTTGGGTCCCCTCCAGAGAAGGTTTCCAAGAAATTTGACAACAAGGTGGAGGGCTGTGAGCAAATAAAAATTGTGAAAGAATTTTGTCTGCCACCCCTAGATATAATAGGAATTATCCTAGGCTCCCAGATCAAAGACAACAAGATGGTCGAGAAGATAGCATCCTGATCAACACCGTAGACCTGGGAGATCCAAAGACTGTAGTCCACCCAGAGAGCACTTGTGATTGTGCACAGCTCCCTCACCCCCTTCTCTGCCCCTTTAGCAGTAGAAACTCATGAACTTGGACCACTGGGTCCTAGACATCACAGAAGAGGTCTCCTTCATTTATTTCCGAGAAAGGTCCCCTTTTGTAGGGATGCCAAAGTCACTGAAAGAGTTCCCCCCCCCCCATCTTGTAAGAACTATTGAAACAAGGATCCATTTAACCAGTCCCTTTTGGATAGGTAGCAGGGGCGGCCCGTGCTATTGGACTGCCGAACTGCAGCCCCCTCAACTGTAAAATAAGAAAAAATAAAAATAAAATAAAAATTAAAAAAAAATTTAAAAATCTCGGACTTCGCGCATGCGCACTAGTCCGGACTGCTGCTGAGACAGTCTGGAGCATGCGCAGATGGTCTCAGCAGCAGTTCTGACTGGGAAACATGAAGAACGGAGCTCCCAGAAGTCTATGCAGTTTTAAACTGCATAGACTGTCCTGGAACTCGCTGGGAAAACGCGTCGGGGTCGGACTGCAACGTCAGCAGTCTGGAGTTTGCTGCAGTCTCGTCGGGGGAAGATCTCGTGCCGGGCAGGTCTGCTGTGGATTGGAGTTTGTTGTAGTCTCGTCGGGGGTAGATCTCGCGACGGGTGGGGTCCGGTGTGGATTTGCGCGGGTTGGGATTTGGATTTATGGTGGTTTGCAGACAGGGATTTGGATTTATGGTGGTTTACTTACAGGTAAGTGTGTGTATGGTTTGCTACGTGTGTGGGATTTGGAGTTATGGTGGTTTACTACAGGACAGGTGTGTGTGTGTGTGTGTGTGTGTGTGTGTGTGTGTGTGTGTGTGTGTGTGTGTGTGACAAGGAGACCATGCATCCCATAATCACACTGAAAAGATGAAATTTGACGGGGCCATCGGAGGAATTCCCCTACTCTTTCGGTAAGGATCATGAGAGCTTTTACACCCAAGTAACCTCCACACCACGAGGCTATCTGGATTTTCACAGGACGTCCAGTAGTGTTCCGTATTCTGTCTGTTCCTCATAAAAATGTGTTTTCTGGCAAACCATTGAGAGCTAAAGTCTCTAAATAATGAGAGCTTCAGACTTCACACCCTTGAGAAACTGTATACCAGTGAAAAGCCATGTTCAAGTTTATAAGAGTAATATTTAAAAATATGTCATTTTTTGGCCTTTACCCACTCCCCCACCACCACTATTTGGCTTTGTTTAGATTTCTTGTACTAAGAGTTGGAGTGGCTTGGCTGCCACCAATCCATTTGTGTGTGACTGTGTGCATGTGTGTCTGTGTGTGAGTGTGCATGTGTGTAACGGAGAGAATGTATTTGACTTACGGGGATGAGTAAATGTTGCATGTACCTGGAAGACGAACCCTCAGTTTGCTGTATGACTTGGAAGGCACTGACTGGAAACCATCATTGCCAACAGTGATCGGTTGAGGAAAGAACCAGCTTGTTCGAATTGCAAATAGCAAAAGATGTTCACCAACTGTATGCACCGATAAATTCAGTATGAGAAATAACACTCAAAGGCAGCAATAGCGTAATAAACTTTACTCAGTAACCGCTTTCGTCTTAAGACTTCTTCAGAATACATTTTAAAACCCACAACAGTATTTAAATAGTGTCAATACTAATTTACATTCAATCATTCAATTAAAACTAATTAATTATTAAAGAAATACTACTTAAAAAGTCTCAATTCGACATTTTTGTCAATGGATAGCTTGCTGTTTTTTAAAAAACATTTAATATTAATGGAATCATTTAAGCCTGGAGGCCTATCTGATTTTAGCCTTATTTGCCACAGGGTCTCCCTTTGTTCGACATAATTTTTGAAATCGCCCCCCCTCAAATCTGATTGACAAACTTCTATCACTGAAAATAAAAATTTTTTAAAATTATGGCAAACCAAAGAATGTATAAATAAGGCATTCGTCTCATCCCTACATTTAATACTATAAAGGTGTTCACGAATTCTTGTCTTCAAACATCTGGTTGTCATACCTATGTAGAATGCGGTACAACTACTACAAAAACTGATGTATATGACACCCTTAGTATTACAATTAACATACTGAGGCACTTCAAAAGTTCTATCCATTGTTCCTATTACTAAACACGGTCCTTGTAAAATAAATCTACACATGTTGCATTGGAAACAGGGGAACATGCCTTTCGTTTTGGTGTTGTTAGATTCTAAAGCTTTGTTGTTATTTTCTAAAGCTTTTTTGATATTGAAGGTGTTTCTTAAAACAAAATTAGGTTGCCCCCCCACTATTTTACTTATATCAAAATTCTCCTGTAAGATTCTCCAATTTTTTCTCAGTACTTGTTTTATCTTAGTACTATCAATGGTCATGTCTAGGGAACAGACCACTTTACTATGTACTGAGGTACTTGTTGAACCTGTAACTGAAAAAGTATCCTTTTTATTTAATATAGCTGAATAATGGGTATTTCGTTTATATAACACTTCTTTTTTTGTATCTTCTAAAAGCAAGGTATTGTATCCCCTGTTTATAAACATGTTTTTAATAAAATCTATTTCTTCATGTAAGTCTGTTTCCTTTGTTGTCATTCGACAAGCTCTTATAAATTGTCCCTTTGGTATATTTTTTATTATGTGGGTTGGATGTCCACTTTGAAAATGAAGATAACTATTCGTAAAGGTTTCTTTCCTGAAAATTCCACTATGAAACCTTAATTCAAGCGGGTCCCACCAAAAAGAAACATCAAGGTAGTTAATTTTCAATCCTATTTCTCCCTCAGTAAATTTCAAAAAATCAACTGAATTGTTGATAATGGAAAGAAATTGGGTAACTGTATCGCTATTTCCTTCAATGATGAAAATTAAATCATCTACAAATTAAATCATCTACAAATCTGTGATACAGTAAGATGTTAAAATTGTTTTTTATTGATTTGAGAAATTCTTCTTCCCACCACGACATTACTAGGTTAGCATATGAGGGTGCAGCTACCGAAGATACACAAAAATTTAATGGACCCACCTTTCAGGCCAATAGTTTCCTCACCACATTCAGCCACAGAGGGAATATCTTTAGTTATAGATGCAACTTTAGGGCCACAAGTTTCCCAACAAGAATCCTTTATTAAGGATTCTTGGCATTTTTTGGAAAAACTAAAAGACTTTAATGACAGTAACATATTTGATCCAAGTCATCATATCATTTTCACCTTAGATGTGGTTTCCTTATATACATGCATCCCCCATGAAGAAGGGGTTGAAGCCATACGACAATTGTTAAGTAAAAAAATGAAATATGAAGCGGGTCAGATTTCCACCATTTGCAGGTTTCTGGATATTTTATTACATCACAACTACTTTATATTTGGGGACACCTATTACAGACAAAAAAGAGGGGTAGCTATGGGGTCTCCAGCTGCACCCTCATATGCTAACCTAGTAATGTCGTGGTGGGAAGAAGAATTTCTCAAATCAATAAAAAAACAATTTTAACATCTTACTGTATCACAGATTTGTAGATTATTTCATTTTCATCATTGAAGGAAATAGCGATACAGTTACCCAATTTCTTTCCATTATCAACAATTCAGTTGATTTTTTGAAATTTACTGAGGGAGAAATAGGATTGAAAATTAACTACCTTGATGTTTCTTTTTGGTGGGACCCGCTTGAATTAAGGTTTCATAGTGGAATTTTCAGGAAAGAAACCTTTACGAATAGTTATCTTCATTTTCAAAGTGGACATCCAACCCACATAATAAAAAATATACCAAAGGGACAATTTATAAGAGCTTGTCAAATGACAACAAAGGAAACCGACTTACATGAAGAAATAGATTTTATTAAAAACATGTTTATAAACAGGGGATATAATACCTTGCTTTTAGAAGATACAAAAAAAGAAGTGTTATATAAACGAAATACCCATTATTCAGCTATATTAAATAAAAAGGATACTTTTTCAGTTCCAGGTTCAACAAGTACCTCAGTACATAGTACAGTGGTCTGTTCCCTAGACATGACCATTGATAGTACTAAGATAAAACAAGTACTGAGAAAAAATTGGAGAATCTTACAGGGGAATTTTGATATAAGTAAAATAGTGGGGGGGCAACCTAATTTTGTTTTAAGAAACACCTTTAATATCAAAAAAGCTTTAGAAAATAACAACAAAGCTTTAGAATCTAACAACACCAAAACGAAAGGCATGTTCCCCTGTTTCCAATGCAACATGTGTAGATTTATTTTACAAGGACCGTGTTTAGTAATAGGAACAATGGATAGAACTTTTGAAGTGCCTCAGTATGTTAATTGTAATACTAAGGGTGTCATATGCATCAGTTTTTGTAGTAGTTGTACCGCATTCTACATAGGTATGACAACCAGATGTTTGAAGACAAGAATTCTTGAACACCTTTATAGTATTAAATGTAGGGATGAGACGAATGCCTTATTTAAACATTCTTTGGTTTGCCTTAATTTTAAAAATTTTTTATTTTCAGTGATAGAAGTTTGTCAATCAGATTTGAGGGGGGGGGCGATTTCAAAAATTATGTCGAACAAAGGGAGACCCTGTGGCAAATAAGGCTAAAATCAGATAGGCCTCCAGGCTTAAATGATTCCATTAATATTAAATGTTTTTTAAAAAACAGCAAGCTATCCATTGACAAAAATGTCGAATTGAGACTTTTTAAGTAGTATTTCTTTAATAATTAATTAGTTTTAATTGAATGATTGAATGTAAATTAGTATTGACACTATTTAAATAGTGTTGTGGGTTTTAAAATGTATTCTGAAGAAGTCTTAAGACGAAAGCGGTTACTGAGTAAAGTTTATTACGCTATTGCTGCCTTTGAGTGTTATTTCTCATACTGAATTTATCGGTGCATACAGTTGGTGAACATCTTTTGCTATTTGCAATTCGAACAAGCTGGTTCTTTCCTCAACCATCACTGTTGGTTCTTATTTTTTGTGAAACCATCATTGCCACTTAAAAAAGTGAACATTATGCCCCCCCCCCCCATTTAAATCATCATTAAATGTTATCCCCAGTACTTTATTGGCTGTTTACCAACACACAGATAGATTGGACCTTAATTTAATATCTCGTCTCGTATGAAGGGCGGTATACTCGAGCCTGGCAACCCCCTCAACTGTCCAGGTTTTGCGGAACGTCCATATTTTTGCATTATATTTAGGGCTAATTCCTCATAACATTTGAGGTTTTCTGGCAAATCACTTTGGGCTGAAGTCACCCAATAATGATGTACATTTGAATTTTAGAGTTTATATCATTCTGAAAATACAGGTTAACACAAAGCCTGTAACTCTATGAATGTTCTGAGTTTATAAGAGCAATATTTAAAATCTGTAAATACTTTAGGGTCTTTGTTCTCCCATTATTTTGGCTTTGTACAGATTTCTTGCATTAAGAGGTTGAGAGGTTTGAGTCATTCTCCTTATGCTGAGCTTCACTATAAGCAATGGGGAAAAATATAAGGAGCTGAGATGGGAATAGAACTTGCGACTATGTATCTCCGGGCACCAAAGGCAAGCATGCTACTGATGCTAGCTACCAGTTCTCCACACCATGTCACTAAAGGCTATTTGAATGAACCTTCGGAACATTTCTCTAACTCAAAGTCACTTTTCAGCACCTGCCATCTCGAACGATTAACTGTCTGGTTAATGCGGAAGGGTTTAAATATTTCATCATAGGTAACCATATTACCAGAATTTCAGCCAACTGCCTCATGCCAGAAATTGCTGCTTGCTTTGAACTTGTCAGTCTAGGTTTTTGACACATCAGCGAAAGCATTGGTAAGGTACATATTTTGGAAATAACTCAATGGAAATAGCAAGGTCTGCTGTCCTGCCAGCTGCTATGTCAAGCCTGCTTAGTGTAGTGAACAGTGAAAAACTAGAAGACAATGTCAAAGAAAATGCATCTTGTAATGTGGTTTCCAAAACACATGCAGGCTCAAAAATGTGTCACTATCCTTCATAATCCCTCCTAAAACTGGTGATTTGGGGAGAAGAGGTTGTGGGTTACGCTTAATAAATAAGGACAGTAACAAGAGTTATAGATTTCTTTTATTTTAGGAAGTGGGCGTAGTTCATATTTTCTTATTCTGTCAACTCCTCAGGGTAATACTACTAGTATTTTAAGTGGTCCTAATTATTGCTGGATCTGTCCCTGATTCTGTAGGTAGGAGGTTGACCTGTAACAGTGTAGTGTGCACACACACACAACTTTGAATTCTTGTTCACCTCAATGGAGAAGCAATATGAGTAGATGTTTAATAAGGTAAATGGAATAACACCAGCGGAATGTAGGGCGTTTTCATACAAGAAAAGTACCCTGCTCTGCCCCAAAGACGCCCACACAACACATAAGACGCACCTACAAACATCACTTACTTTTCGGTTCTGGCGGTGCAGCTCCCCAATTGGCTAGGTTATTGCAGCCCAGAATGATCCGTGTACTCTGAGGTCACTATGTGCTCACCAGTGTATGCTCCCCAAGTAAAATCTTATGAATATTCTCAGCTCCTGTAACTCTGATGACGGGCTTTCCCAAAAGGTGAGTCTTAAAGACATTTCCATACTTCTTTCTTCTGGAGACATGAAAACTTGACCCCTACAATAACAATAAGGCAGGGAAAAAAGAAAGAAAAGAAAAAGAAAATGTTTGAAACAGAAAGTTCTCAAGGGAAATGTCAAAGCATGGTCTTTGGTAATGCACAAATATCTCCGAAGCCTGTTTTACATCTTGACCAAAAGGTGTCAAGTCTGTCATTATTCAACATAAAAAGTGCGACCAGAAATGGCAACAATTACAGCCAAAGCGAATATATTTATATGCACCTCCCATATCTTAATCGGTTCTGAGACATTATTTACACTGATTCAATAGACGTTCACAAGACGTTTGGAATGGTGCTGACTTCTGTATAGAAAAAGTCCGCTATTTTTAACCACAAGATGTTAAGTTGTCTATCTCGCCTTCATTCTTGCTGGATGGGTTTGGAGCCGATCCTCTGCTCCGACTCTGCCAATACTAAAGCTCGAGAGCTAATTCCACCGGCTCGAGGCTCCCCTATATCCCACAATGCTAGGCGGTAACTACTCAGATCTTGTTTGCCGTTAAGCTGACTAGGTGCTTTTCTACCGGCTCTGGCAGGTTAGTGGAAAATATTTTCTATTTTCACAAATGTTTAGACCCCTATTATTTACCTTAGTATAACTTTTTAGTTTTAATTCTAAATTTCATTAGATCGACCCTCTTTTGCCCATAATCCTTCTTTATTCCCCTTTAACTTTAGGCCTTAGGCCCCTTCCCCTCTCTCCTAGTCCTTTAGTGTGACTGGAAATTAATATTTTTTTCTTAAAGGCCTGTGTGTGTGTGTGTGTGTGTGTGTGTGTGTGTGTGTGTGTGTGTGTGTGTGTGTGTGTGTGTGTGTGTGTGTGTGTGTGTGAGTGTTTTTTACTTAGGCCTTTAGTATGTCTAAGGACTCCAAGGTCTCAGGCTTCAAGAAATGTGACTCGTGCTGTCAGAAAATGTCTCTGACAGACGGTCACACTTCTTGTGTGTACTGCCTGGGACCTTTGCACCTGCAGGACTCGTGCTGTGTGCCATGGTTTCAGCCCTAGAGTCCTGCAGGAACGCAAAAATAAATAGATTTTGCGTGGCTTGTTAAAGCCTGAAGGCCCCTCGACCCAGTCTATGTCGGGGAAGCCTTTTAAGACTTCCAGACAGTCGGCTCCGGCTTCTGAGCCGTCCTCTGGAAGCATCAAAACTGCTTCGACATCGGCTCCGGCTGGAGCCGATGTTTCCAAGCCTCATACGGTTTCCTCGGCTCCAGCCAGAGCCGAGGCTGATAAGACTCAGTTGGCTCCGATACTCTTATCGGAGCAACCTTCGAGGAAGAGGTCTAGGTCCCCCTCCATTGGCTCCGTTCACTTGGCACCGGGATCTCCTCTTCTTTCGGAATGGAGCCATAGATCGCATTCCTCACAGTCTTCCAGGCTATCTGACCACGATTTACAAAGGGTAGTGAGTAGACTTCTCAAGTCCGAGGCACTGGCCCAAATGCTGCATAGCCCGACTCAACAGTCAGCGGCTAATGTTAAGTTGTCAATCTCGCCTTCATTCTTGCTGGATGGGTTCGGAGCCGATCCTCGGCTCCGACTCAGCCACTTACTAAAGCTCGAGAGCTAATTTTACCGGCTCGAGGCAACCCTATATCCCATGATGCAGGACGATAACTACCCAGATCTCGTTTGCCACTTTCGCTTGCGAGGTGCATTTTTACCGGCTCCTGGTAAGTTTTCAAATTTTCAGACTTTTAGTCACTCCCTTTTCTTTTTAGTCCACTACTGTTATTGTTTAACTCTTAACGGTTAGATTTTAAATCCTATCTCCCGTTATTGCTTCCCCTTTTTCCAGTTATTTATCCCTTCCCCTAAGTTAGGCCTTAAGCCTCCCCCTTTCCTAATTTTTTGTCAGGGATTCTGTGTGGTGTTTGAGTGTGTTTGTATCCCTGTTTTATTTTTATTTGGATTGGGTGTTTATTGTGTGTGTGCGTGTTTTTTGATACTTAGTGTTCCCTCGACACAGTTATGTCGAAGGACACAAAGGTCTCAGGCTTCAAGAAGTGTGACTCGTGCTGTCAGAAAATGTCTCTGACAGACGGTCACACTTCTTGTGTTTACTGCCTGGGACCTCTGCACATGCAGGACTCTTGTTCTGTCTGCCACGCCTTCAGCCCAAGAGTCCTGCAGGAGCGCAAAAATAAACTAATACTGAGGGGCTTATTAAAGCCTGAGAGCTCCCCTACTAAGTCTGCTCCGGGGAAGCCCTCGAAACCAGTAAAGCCTTCGGCTCCAAGCCCTAAGCCATCGGCTACTGGTTCGCCTTCTGTGACGAGATCGGCTCCGGCCGGAGCCGATCCTTCTGTCACAGCTTACAGTATCGGCTCCACCTGGCGCCGATACCGCTAAATCTAGGCACTCACTGTCTGCTCCAGCTGGAGCTGACGTATCCTCGGCTCCTTCGGCTCCACCCATCTCCAGAAAGAGATCGAGATCCCCTTCGTTGGAGTGTATACATTCGGCTCCGAGATCACCCCTGCTCTCAGAGCAGAGCCATCGGAGCCGGTCTTCTCGGTCGTCCAGGCTGTCCGACCACGACCTCGAGAGAGTGGTGAGTAGACTATTAAAGTCTCAGGCATTGGCCCAAATGCTCCATAGCCAGTCTCATCAGACGGGTAGCTATTACACATCCACCTAACATTCCTCCTTCGACTCTCCTACAGAGCTCAGAGCCAGAGCTCCTCGGAGCCATGACTGTTGTGGCTTCAGAGCCGATACCTCCCCCTTCGGCTCCATCATCCTCTGCTCCGATCTCCTCCTTGATGCCTTCATTGGAGGGATCCGGGCGTCTGGTCTCTCTCGTCTGCTCCGAGGGGGCGAATGGCATCGGACCCTTGTCCGACCCCGTTCTCCCTCTCGGAGCTTCGGCGCTGATGAGCTCAGCCCCGACATCAGCCTCGGAGCCGTCCCTGTTGGTGCGGCCTGGGGTTCCTATCTCTTCGGAGCGGGAGCCTTCTGGCCTCTCTGATGGGGGAGCCTTCGAGGTGATGAGGAGTGTACTAGCCCCAGGGCGTAGTCAATGGTCAGTTCCATCAGCTGCTCCCACTACAGTGCCTGCTGACATCTCTTCCCACTCTCTTGCTCCCGGACCCAGAGATCCAAAGCCTCAGGTTTCCCCACTGGGAATATCTTCCTCTTCCGAGGCTTCTCCTGACCCGTCAGGTGAGCCTCCGCATAAGAGGACATGTAAGAGGAAACATCTAGACTCCCCCGAGTCTATTACATCCGATACTGACTTGGATGAGTCGGAGGGATCCCCAAGGTCCCCCTCTGAGGATGTCTCTTTCTCAGACATCCTTGAACTCCTTAAGCAGAGGGGGAACTGGCCTTCCCTTAATCCTTCCGAGGACGAGTCGGTATACCTGGAGGTGTTCGGGTCTCGACCCTCCACCTCCTGGGTGTCTCCGCCTTTCGACCCTCTTATGGACGTGGTGGCTCGGAAGGCGTGGATGGCCCCGGATTCGGTGGAACCCATTCCTCGGAGGCCTTCTAAAGTCATCACGGCCCCACCTGATGGGCAATTTTTGACAAAAGGTGTCCCGGTTGATGCCATGGTGGTGGCTGCAGCCACCAAGAAGGAACTAGCTGATACTTCAGTACCTGTCCATCCTCCTAACAAGGATTCCAGGACGTATGGATAGGTACGGCAAGCGGATATTTTCTTCAGCGACCTTTGCCATGCGGTCTCTGAACTACTTGTGTCACTTCACCCGCCTTCAAAGAGATGTTCTTAAAGAGTTGGGAGAAGTTTTACAGGATCCGTCAGCTGCTGGGTCTCAGGATAAAATTAGCTCACAGCTAGGAATCCTAAACTCCATTGTTAACTCCTCCATGCGGTTCATTTCATATGCAGCCGATGGAGCGAGTAGGGCCGCAGGCACAGGAGTGGCTTTAAGGCGTCAATCCTGGATGCGGCTTTGTAATTTTGCAGACCCCTTCAAGGCGTCCTTCACAAACTCTCCTTTTGATGGTTCGACCTTGTTCGGACCTCAAGTGAAAGACACCTTGACTAGATGCGAACAAGATGGCAAGACTCTTTCTGCCGTAGGAGTCAGTTTCTCCACTCCTTCAAGACCTTACACAAAAGGTCAGAAGGGAGGGAAAATGTGGTTCCGCAAATCTCAAGGAGTCACGCCTGACGCACGAGGTCAGTTTACCCCCAGAGGCAGAGGGGGTAACAACAACAGACGCTGCCGTAGGGGCAGAGGGGGTCCGCAGAATCAGGGTAGCAGGGAGCCTCTCTCTGACAAAAGCCCTTCCAGCATCCCTGAGATGTTGCCCGATTGTCCACCTTCGGAGGCAGTCGGGGGAAGATTATCGCTGTACCCAAAAGCCTGGCTTTCCCTTTCTCAAGACAAATGGGTACAGTCGATCATATCCGAGGGTTACAAAATTCCCTTTATTCAAACCCCAATTCAGCAAAAGGGAACCCTTCCAGACGTTCCACCCGGTCTAAGGGATCTAGCAGTACCAGAGATATCAAAACTGCTAGCAAAAAGAGCCATCCAGCCAGTCCCAGCAGACCAAATAGGATCCGGAATCTACTCAAGGTTCTTTTTAGTACCAAAAAAGATAGGGGACTGGAGACCAATATTAGATCTCAGCAAACTAAACAAGTTTGTAAAGAAAACAAGATTCCGGATGGTCACGCTTCAGTCCATTCTACCCTTTCTGGGCAAGGGACAATTGGATGTGCTCGGTGGACCTTCAGGATGCATACTATCACATAAAAATTCACAGGTGCTCCAGAAGGTTTCTCCGCTTTCGGCTGGGGGCCAGTCACTTCCAATTCAGAGCCCTGCCGTTTGGACTCACTACAGCCCCCAGAGTGTTCACCAAATGTATGGCAGCGGTTACGGCTCACCTGAGACGTCAAGGATTCCAGGTGTTTCCATATCTAGACGACTGGCTCCTCACTGCCACCACCAGGCATCAACTTCTCCAAGCCAGAGATTACACCATTCACATTTGCAGAGGGCTAGGGATCTCTATAAATTTCGAAAAATCTGCCTTGTCGCCTTGTCAATCTATTACCTTTATAGGTGCCAAATTGGACACCGTACAACTTTCAGCAAAGTTAACAGATCAAAGGATCTTGGATATTCAAAACCACATCCATGTGCTTCTCCAGAGCGACAAAATTCAGGCCAGATTTGCCCTGAAAGTATTGGGTCTTGTGGCGGCCGCCATAACACTTCTTCCCCTTGCCCACTTTTACATGCGTCTCGTACAGTGGATGCTGTTCGCCCAATGGTCTTTTCAACGGCTTCCCATGCGTCACAGGATTATGATAACTCCAATTTGCAAAAGGCATCTGACCTGGTGGATATTGTCCCCTCAAGTCCATCAGGGCAGACCCTTTGTTCCTCCCACCCCAGTCGCCACGGTTACATCGGACGCCTCCCTGATCGGGTGGGGGGGGGGCATTATCAGGGCAGGATGGTCCATGGCACTTGGCAACCTTTCGAATGCCACCTGCACATAAATGTCCTGGAGATGAGAGCAGTGCTTTTAACGTTGCAAGCCCTCCACGACTCTCTTCCCCTGGGGACTATTGCAGTCCAAACGGACAATATGTCCGTAGTATGGTATATCAACAAGCAGGGCGGAACCAAGTCCTATCCACTGTGTCAAGAGGCACTCAGACTTTGGCAGTGGGCAATCTCTTCTCAGCGGTTTCTGATGGCAACGCATATCCCCGGGAAATCCAACATCATAGCGGACAGGTTGAGCAGAGCTATTCTCATGCCTCATGAGTGGTCTCTCAAACAATCTGTGACGGAAGAGATTTTTCAGAAATGGGGTCTTCTTTGCTGCGATCTTTTTGCTACGCCTCAAAACAGCAAATGCCCCGACTTCTTCTCCCTCTTCCCCCTTCCAGGCCATCCCCCCAGAGACGCTCTAATCCAAGATTGGCCCCAGGGACTTCTCTATGCTTTTCCTCCCTTTCCTCTAATACCACAAGTAATTCAGAAAGCAACCGCCTTGAGAGCCAAGATGATTCTCATTGCCCCTTATTGGCCTCGACAGATATGGTTTCCATTCCTGCATCATTATCTTTTGGTACAGCCATGGCATCTGGACCCGGTTCCAGATCTTCTGACCCACCAGTCGGGGCAGCTGCACCAATCCATACCTTCTCTCAACCTCACTGCTTGGTTGCTCCACTTCCATCCCTAGCCAGGCTTCCTATGTTTTCTAATCCAGTCCGGGATATCATAGTAGCTTCCCTTAAATCTTCCACCAGAAGGATTTACACTAGTAAATGGCAACGTTTCTCCTTCTGGGCAAAAGCTAGGTACATAGATCCCTTTACTGCTCCGATTCATTCGGTCTTGGAATTCCTAGCAGAAATATTTCACTCAGGATCTTCTTCCTCCACGGTAAAAGTTCAGTTGGCAGCCATTTCAAATTTTCATATTGGCTTGTGGACCACAACATCATGTCCCATAAACTTTGCAAGGCATTCCTTAGAGGTGTATTTTTACTTAAGCCTCCGATTAGAGACCCCCCACCACAGTGGGATCTAAATTTAATCTTAACATCCTTGATTCTTCCCCCTTTTGAACCTGCGGCTACCTGTTCATTGAAATTTCTTTCTTGGAAGACACTCTTCCTGGTCGCCATTACTTCTGCCAGGAGAGTATCTGAGCGTCATGCCCTCTGCATTCGTCCTCCCTACTTAATCTTTCACAAAGACAGAGTTTCTCTAAGGACTAATCCGTCTTTTCGCAGACAAACATAAATCAATCTATTGATCTTCCAGTTTTTTTCCCAAATTATTCTAATAGAGCGGAGCAAAAGCTACATTATCTCGATGTTCACCGCCAACTCAGATATTATTTGGACAGAACCAAACAATTTAGGAAATCTGATCAACTGTTTTTATCCTATGCAGAGAACAGGAAAGGCCTTCCAGTATCCAAGGTAACCCTATCTAGGTGGCTGTCTTCTGTGATTACATGCATTTATCAACTCAGAGGTAAAGAGTTGACTTCTAGGCCAAAAGCCCATTCAACTAGAGCACTAGCTACATCTACAGCTTTTCAGGCTAGACTTCCAATAGACACTATTTGTGCAGCAGCCACATGGGCCTCTCCTCATACCTTTGTTTCACATTACAAATTGGACTTGGCCTCCAGAAACAGAGCAAATTTTGGTTCCACCGTTCTCAAGAGTCTGTTCCATTGAGCCACCCAGGATAAAGGTGCTAGGGACGCGGTCCCATCCAGCAAGAATGAAGGCGAGATTGACAACTTAACATTGAGAAGTTATGTACCTACCATAACGTTCTATGTTAGTTGTCTTCTCTCGCCTTCTTTCTTGCGTCCCTCCCACCATCCCCCTAGCCTGGTCAGACCGAGAAGTTTATTCCTCTTCCTTGAAGAGTCCTGATCCAATTTTTCCAAGCTAATTAGCTTCCTAGTGTCACTAGATCAGATTGGTCTTTTTCGAGGGATTATTTCCCTTTCCTCCTCCTCTCCCTTTGGAGGAATATATTGCATAATTTTTCCTTAGCTACCAAACGAGATCTGGGTAGTTATCGTCTTGCATCATGGGATATAGGGTTGCCTCGAGCCGGTAAAATTAGCTCTCGAGCTTTAGTAAGTGGCCGAGTCGGAGCCGAGGATCGGCTCCGAACCCATCCAGCAAGAAAGAAGGCGAGAGAAGACAACTAACATGGAACATTATGGTAGGTACATAACTTCTCATTTTCGTCCCTCAATGTGTTCCTCCTCCGGGGCACATCGGAGCCATGACTGTCGGCGCATCGGAACTGATACCTTCCTTTTCGGCTCCGTCGTCTGCTCCGATCTCCTCTTTGGAGGGATCTCGGCGCCGAGCTTCCCTCGTCGGCTCCAAGGGGGCGAGTGGCATCGGACCCTTGTCCGACCCCACTCTCCCTCTCGGGGCTTCGGCGCTGGTGAGTTCGGCTCTGACATTGGCCTCGGAGCCGTCCCTGTCGGTGCCGGGGGGGTCCTTGTCTCTTCGGAGCGGGGACCTCCGGCCTTGCCCGATAGGGGTGCCTTCGAGGTCATGCGGAGCGTGCTAGAACCAGTGTCTGCTCCTCAGTCTGCTCCGTTAGCCCCTCCATCTTCAGTGCCTGCGGTGATTTCTACCCACCCCCTTGCATCAGACCGCAGAGAGCCAACTCCTCAAGTTTCCCCATTGGGAATTTCCTCCTCTTCCGAGGCCTCTCCTGACCCGGTAGGAGAACCCCCTAGGAAGAGGCAGTGTAAGAGGAAGCACATTGACTCCCCTGAGTCTATCACCTCTGACACTGACTTAGAGGAATCTGAAGGTTCCCCTCGATCCCCCTCTGAGGATGTCTCCTTTGCTGACATCCTTGAAATCCTGAAACAGAGGGGGAACTGGCCAGCCCTTAACCCTTCAGAGGATGAGTCAATGTACCTTGAGGCGTTCGGCTCTCGCCCTTCCATCTCCTGGGTGTCCCTTCCCTTTGACCCCCTTATGGAAGTGGTGGCAAGGAAGGCCTGAACGGCCCCTGATTCACTGGAACCCACCCCGAGGAGGCCGTCAAAGTTTATTACTGTCCCTAAAGATAAAGACTTTTTATCTAAAGGTGTCCCCGTCGATGCCATGGTGGTGGCCGCGGCCAGTAAGAAGGAGTTAGCCGATCCTTCAGTACCTGTCCACCCTCCTAATAAGGAATCTAGGACCATGGACAGGTACGGTAAGCGGATGGTTCTCATCAGCAACCTTTTCCATGCAGTCGCTGAACTACTTATGTCACTTCACTCGTCTCCAGAGAGATTTACTCAAGGATATGGGTGAAGTGATAAAGGATCCAACAGCTGAGGGGTTCCAAGACAGAATGAACTCCCAGTTGGCAACCCTGAACTCCATCGTTAACTCCTCCATGCGGCTCATCTCATATGCTGCGGATGGGGCGAGTAGAGCCGCAGGCACAGGCGTTGCCTTACGACGTCACACCTGGATGCGGCTGTGCAACTTTGCGGACCCTTTCAAGGCATCCTTCACCAATTCCCCCTTTGATGGATCATCCTTGTTTGGTCCTCAGGTGAAGGATACATTGACTAGGTGCGAGGTGGAAGGTAAGACTCTCTCTGCCGTGGGAGTCCGTTTTTCTACCCCTTCTAGGCCTTATCCCAAAGGTCAGAGGGGAGGGAAAATGTGGTTCCGCAAACAAACCCAGGGAGTCTCATCTGACGCGCAAGGTCGATTCCCCTTTAGAGGCAGAGGGGGGAATAACAATAGACGCCGCCCTAGAGGCAGAGGAGGTCCGCAAAATCAGGGTAGCAGAGAAACTTTCTCTGATAAACCCTTTCAGCATCCCTGAGGAGCTGCCCGGCTGTCCACCTTCAGAGGCAGTCGGGGGAAGATTATCCCTGTACCCAAAAGCCTGGCTTTCCCTTACACAAGACAAATGGGTGCAGTCGATCATATCCGAGGGTTACAAAATTCCCTTTATTCACATTCCATCCCAACCCAAAGGATCCCTTCCAGACGTTCCACCCAGTCTAAGGGAACAAGCAGCACTAGAAATTTCAAAGCTGCTATCAAAAAGAGCTATCCAATCAGTCCCAGCAGACCAACAAGGATCCGAATCTACTCCAAATTCTTTTGGTACCAAAAAACAGGGGACTGGAGACCCATACTGGATCTCAGCAACTTAAACAAGTATGTCAGAAAACAAAATTCGGATGGTCACGCTACAGTCCATTCTACCCTTCTTGGGTCAGGACAATTGGATGTGCTCGATAGATCTTCAGGACGCGTACTACCATATCAAGATGAACAGACGCTCCAGGAGATTTCTCCGCTTCAGGCTGGGAGCCAGTCACTACCAGTTCAGAGCCCTGCCCTTTGGTCTCACTACAGCCCCCCGAGTGTTTACCAAATGCATGGCAGTGGTCGCTGCTCACTTGAGACGTCAAGGATTCCAGGTGTTTCCATATTTAGACGACTGGCTCCTTACTGCCACCACCAGACATCAACTACTTTTATCCAGAGACTTCACTATCCAAACTTGCCAAGTTCTAGGCATTTCAATAAATTTCTAAAAATCTGCCTTGTCGCCTTGTCAATCTATTACCTTTATAGGCGCCACCTTAGACACACTCTATCTTTCAGCCAGACTTACAGAGCAAAGAGTGTCAGACATCCGCAAGCAAGTTTACCTTCTCTTACAATGCAACGAAGTCAAAGCCAGACTAGTTTTGAAGGTATTAGGACTCATGGCAGCAGCTATCCCCCTTCTCCCCTTAGCTCGCTTCCACATGAGGATCCTCCAATGGATGCTGTTTACTCAATGGTCCTTCCAACAGCTCCCGATGTCCCACACCATATTGATAACTCAATCATGCAAGAATCAACTGTCTTGGTGGATCACATTACCTCAGCTTCTCCAAGGAAGACCTTTCACTCATTCCCCCCCCAGTCGCCACGTTGACAACAGACGCCTCCCTGATCGGGTGGGGGGGGCATTATCAGGGCAGGACAGTCCAGGGCACGTGGCAACCTTTCGAGTGCCACTTGCACATAAATGTCTTAGAGGTGAGAGCAGTGCTTTTAGCGTTGCAGGCCCTTCACGACTCTCTTCCCACAGGGACTATTGCAATTCAGACGGACAACATGTCCGTAGTGTGGTACATCAACAAACAAGGCGGAACCAGATCATACCCCTTATGTCGAGAGGCACTCCGACTTTGGCAATTGGCGATCTCTTCTCAGCGTTTTCTGGTAGCAACGCACATTCCCGGGAAGTCCAACGTGATTGCAGACAAGTTGAGCAGGGCAATTCTCATGCCCCACGAGTGGTCTCTGAAGAAATCAGTACTGGAAGAAGTGTTCCAAAGATGGGGCCAGCCTTGCTGCGATCTTTTTGCTACTCCCCAAAACAGCAAGTGTCACGACTTCTTCACTCTCTTCCCGTTACCAGGCCATCCCACCAGAGACGCTCTAGTCCACGATTGGCCCCGGGGACTTCTGTATGCTTTTTCCCCTTTTCCACTGATAACTCAACTAATTCAGAAAGCCATCGCTTTGAGAGTGACAGTGATCCTCATTGCCCCTTACTGGCCTCGACAGATATGGTTTCCGTTCCTTCATCGTTACCTTTTGGAGCAGCCTTGGCATCTGGACCCAGTGCCAGATCTGTTGACCCACCAATCGGGCCAGCTGCACCAATCTCTTCATTCTCTCAACCTCACAGCATGGTTTCTCCAATTCCGACCTTAGCCAGGCTTCCCTTAATATCTCGCTCGGTCCGAGATATCTTGATAGCCTGTCATAAATCTTCTACCCGGAAGATTTATAATAGCAAATGGAAACGCTTCTCCTTTTGGGCAACATCAAAAAATATAGATCCCTTCACTGCACCCATCCAGTCTATTCTAGACTTTCTAGCAGAACTCTTTCATTTAGGCTCTTCTTCATCTACCATTAGAGTTCAACTGGCTGCTATATCTAATTATCATGTAGGTGTCTCGGAGTCTAGCATCATGGCTCACAAGCTCTGCAAAGCCTTTTTAAGGGGCGTTTTTCTTCTCAAACCTCCAATCAGAGATCCCCCGCCTCAATGGGACCTGAACTTGGTTCTGGCATCCTTAATCTTTCCCCCTTTTGAACCAGTGGCTTCATGTTCTCTGAAGTTGCTTTCATGGAAGACACTTTTTCTGGTAGCCATAACTTCAGCGAGAAGGGTATCTGAACTCCATGCTCTGTGCAGTCGTCCTCCTTACTTAGTGTTTCACAAAGATAGGGTATCCCACCGTACTAATCCATCCTTTTTACCTAAGGTTTCCTCTCAAACAAACCTAAACCAAATAATTGATCTCCCCATCTTTTTCCCTAACTATTCCAACAGGTCGGAACAAAAGCTACATTTTCTGGATGTTCACCGCCAACTTAGATATTATTTGGACAGGACTAAACAATTCAGGAAATCTGATCAGCTTTTTCTATCGTATGCGGAAGGGAAATTGGGCCTTCCAGTTACTAAAGTATCCCTTTCAAGATGGCTTACCTCTACAGTTACCTTCATCTATGAGATCAGACATCAAAAACTACCTTCAAGACCTAGAGCTCATTCAACTAGGGCATTAGCTACATCCGTAGCTTTTCAGGATAGGCTGCCAATAGATTCCATTTGTGCAGCAGCCACTTGGGCTTCTCCTCATATCTTCATTTCACATTACAAATTGGACATGGCCTCCAGAAACTGTGCCAACTTTGGTTCCACTGTTCTCAAGAGTCTGTTCCGATAGGCCACCCGGGATAAGGTGCTAGGGACGCGGTCCCATCCAGCAAGAATGAAGACGAGATAGACAACTTAACATTAAGAAGTTATGTACCTACCATAACGTTCCATGTTAGTTGTCTTCTTCTCGCCTTCTTTCTTGCGTCCCACCCTCCTTCCCCCAAGCCTGGACAGACCGATAGGATTTCATTTTGTGATCTTCCTCTGGAAGTTTTCATTCCCACACGTTCTACACTTCTATTTCCCCTTTTGTTAAGTGTGGGATACCTTACACTCAGGTTTATATAGAGGTGGGTTACCTTTTTCCATACTATGGAGACTAGAATTGCTTGGTCTAGCTATCAAACGAGATCTGAGTAGTTACCGCCTAGCATTGTGGGATATAGGGGAGCCTCGAGCCAGTGGAATTAGATCTCTAGCATTAGTATTGGCCGAGTCGGAGCCGAGGATCGGCTCCGAACCCATCCAGCAAGAAAGAAGGCGAGAAGAAGACAACTAACATGGAACATTATGGTAGGTACATAACTTCTTAATATCGGCCGCATTTTAATGCTTTCAACCAAGTATTTGTGCAGCTGATGCTAAACTTTAAGCTCATGTGTGTGTGTAAATGCCCCAGGTGCAATATATACTGGTGGTTAGACTCATGGTGGTGTGGTAGGGAATACCTCAGGCTTGAACCCTGTACCTTGTATGCAGGTGTTAAAGACCTGAATTCCCTACCCACCACTATTTGTAAAAAAAAAATGCAGATTTTTGCCTCATATTTGATCTGATCTGTTTGTCATAATATCTGTGGTTTGTAAATCTTTCAATGCATGATATTTGATGGTGCAGTGGCAGCATTGTTGCCTCACAGCCGCAGGATCTCAGGTTTGATTCTTAGCTGGGGTGCCTTCTTTGTGGGGTCTGTATCTTCTCCCTGTGTTTGTGTGGGTTTGCTTTTGTGTCCTCCCATGTTACAAAGACATGTCTGCATTATTTCTTCCTGGGCCTCTGCTGAAAATTTTGTTCCAAGTCAGACTGTCCTGATTAACAAATGTTAAATAAAAATTGACAGGCATTTGAATTTCAGACTTCAGGTTTCTGAATGTTTAACTCCTTACATATTTGATGGTACAGTGGCAGTGTTGTTGCCTCACAGCTATAGGTTTTCTGGTTTGATTCTTGACTGGGGTGCCTTCTGTGTGGAGTCTGCATCTTAGCCCTGTGTTTGTGTGGATTTGCTCTGGTGTCCTGCCATTTTACAAAGACATGTGTCTGCAGTATTTCTCCCTGGGCCTCTGCTGAAAATTGTTTTTGTTCCATCAGAAGTAAAATTGACAGGCATTTGAATTTCAGACTTCATATTCTTCAGAAAATACATAGTAAAACAACTTTTTTATTTTAGCAATAAATATATAGTAACACAACCTTTTATTATAGCAATTTTCTAAGTTTATAAGATGACTATTTGAAATTTGTCCTAATTTTTGGGACTGTATTACCCTGTTATTGGCTTTATCCAGGTTTTTTGTACTAAGGTTGACAGCTAGTAGACAAGTAGATGTCAGGCAGCAGGTCTTTTTTTGGATAAGGAACATTTTTACAAGTGGGGGCATCAGAGATTTCTACTTTCAGCATGTTACTTGGTACTTTAATAAAGCTGAATATAAATTATAATTAGAACTGCAGTGCAAGAAGTGGTTTGAGTTGAGTGCTGCTTGTTTTTCTTATACTTGATTTTGACTGGCATTCCATTAATGTATTTAAAAAAAAGTAATTTATTTTTTCATGCCTCACAACCTTTTTTGTTTCCATCTAGATGTTAAGCTGTCATGCAGCCAATGCACTGAAATATTTTTATTCTTCTACACTTTATTTTGTCTTGATTGGACTCTCATAATGACGGTTTGGCACCCAGGGCAGTATATTTAGTTTTGTGGTTTTGAGCATAGCTCCTCCCCTTTCTAGTTGGCTGCACCCCTTTCCATTGACCCCACCCATTCAGCTGTCTCCTGCAGCCCCCCTTTGATTTGAAGTCACCAGCCGCCACTGATAGGTAGCAACAGGATTCTACTCCAGGATCTTTCCAGTCCTAAGAAAGAAAGGTACTTGGTGACCAATCTAGACCTCTCAAACTTAAACAAGTTCCTAAATATTTCCAAATTCAGAATGCTACCCATGATATTTCCAGGAGCCTAGATGTTTAATTTAGATCTGAAGGACGCCTACGTTAATGTTCCTATTGTTAAGGAATACAGGAGATAGCTTTAGTTTGTAGCCGCAGGTTTACACTACCATGGGTTTACACTACCATTCTGTGCTTTACCTTTTGGTTTATCCATTCTATGCAGAATTTTCACCAAATGTGTAGCTCTAGTTATAGCACATTGCGGAATGCCAGACGTCCACATTTACCTCTACCTGGACAGTTGCATCATTTAGGGGAGATCTGTTCTGGAACTTCAGACAGTCTTACAAGTTAAAATGGATTGCTTTCAGAGGGTAAGACTGGCTCTCAACCTCCACAATTCCAACTTCAGCCTCAGACAATAATTCTCTTTCTGGGAGCATTGAGGGATTTTGTACAACAAAAGGCTTTCATACCCCAAGACAGAGCATCCTTTCTGACAGACTGTCTACTGAGCTTACTACCAAATCAGTCACTGCAAGGGAATATCCGAGGGCCTTTAGGCTACATGGCATGATGCATCCTTATAATTCTCCTTGCAAAACTACAAGAAGAAACTACAGTGCTTCCTGTAGAAGCAGTTTGAAACAGCTGTCAACCCCTGGAAACCCTGGTGTCTCTCTTACCCTGCTTGAAAAGGGATATGTTATAGATATATTGATGATCTTGTGTAGTTTATTTTGCATCAGTTGTGAGCATTGAAGGCATTTTTAATTTTTGAAAAAGTTATTCCATGTAGTGGGGTGTTGTGTGTGTGTGTGTGTGTGTGTGTGTGTGTGTGTGTGTGTGTGTGTGTGTGTGTGTGTGTGTGTGTCTGTGTGTGTCTGTGTGTGTGTGTCTGTGTGTGTGTGTCTGTGTGTGTGTTGCTTTCCATCAGAGCCACTTATGGCTCTTTTAACCTTCTACAACAGCATTTGTCAGCATACTTCTCCTGTTTTGCACTTTATGGGTGTCAAAATCAGGTAAAAAGAGTGTAAACTGCAGTTTCTTATAGCAAACCTCTCTCCAGTTTTTCTGTAATCAGAGTGCATTCATACTCCCATAGGGATATCAGACTGCTGAATTGTATTAGGCTGGAGTACTGAATTCTGCCATCAGCTTGTTTCACAATCTTTACTCATACATGTGCAACTAGAGTGACTATGCTCGAATAGCTGTAATTTAGTTATCCTTTGTCAAACTGTCAGTTATGTTCATATGAGTAGTACTTTTTTGCCCAGCACAGTATTTATATTGATCTGTTTGTCAGACACCAAGTATTTCTTGAAAGTGGCATGCAGCTCTGATGATGTGGAAGGCTAAAGCCCTGACTACGACCCAGGCAACCTAAGTTCATTTAGTGACTCAGGCACTTGATGGAGTTGACAGGGAGGATGGGGGAAGGGTACATGCTGATGTCTCTCTAGTGGAGTTCTAGCAAAGCCAGGAACTTAGGTTAAGATGTGAAGTGGGGGGGGGGGGGTTAGGGGTAGATTACATAGTGCACGTCCCTTAAGGGCTGGTGGGGCAGTGCACGCTGCAGTTTCCTATGCCCTGCCAGTTGTGTAGTGCTAGTTATGTAGAGGTGGGGGTTTAGACCAAGCAAAAATCCCCAGGCCCTTGGATAATGGGAGCTGTCTCAGCAGTCTGCCCACACCTCTGCTAAATGAAGAATGAATGCTTAAGTTGAGCTCTCAAATATAAGGTGGACAAGCTTATTGGCCAAGGAGGAAGAACTTGAAAATGGGGTACTGGATGAAAAAAAGTAATTCTTGAAAGCTCTTTTGAGTTTAGTGTGTTTTGTAGAAACTTTGTCTAAAGTCAGTACTTCAGATCTGCTGCTTGTTCAGACTTGCTTATACCTCTTCTAATAGTCATTGACTTCATCATTTCAGACAGGCTTCTCTAGTGTGATGTGATCTACAATTTGTGGAATATTTCTTGTGTATTGCATTCAGTTCTGGTATTTTCAGTCATACTATCCCTTGGTTTTTGTCTGGATGTAATGGAACATTACTGGAAGTGGAACAAAATTTCAGATCCTTGGAGATCATCTGCATTTTTTATATTTACACGCACACACAGAGTTGTATAACCTTTACCATACACTGAACATTACACTAGTTTGTTTGCTGTCTCATAAAATGCCTGATTTTTCATGTATCCTAACTGGTAAAATTTGTGAAAAGGAGCACAAGGTGGTGCTACAGTATAGACAGTGAGCATGTATTTGATGTGCTTTTTGTTTGCCATTCCCGGAAGCTTTCCAGATATTTGCAGTGAAAAGTTGGCTTGTTATTTTTATGTGTGGCAAGTAATTAAAAGGTTCTGCATTTTAATTTTAGGATACTGCTGGGCAAGAACGGTTCAGAACATTGACACCCAGCTATTACAGAGGAGCACAAGGTGTCATCTTAGGCAAGTAAACAGCTCTAAATGCTTCTTTAAATGATCCATGTACAATTTCTGTTTTACATTGTTTAGTTACATGCACAAGTCAGTCAACACCCAAGGTTTATTTTAATCTGTAAGTTGCATATAGTTTGTTAGGTGTGCATATAATTAGTTTAGTTAAATAGAAATTGTGAATGGTTTGTATAGCTATGGCCTTTTTGGTTGGCAATATCCCCTGTCCTTTCTCAGTGTTAGGTGCACATTTTATTTGATGATGGAGAGCAAACTAGTCCCCCCAAAAATGTATGGTGCTCTGTTTCTTTTGGCAGGTATATTTTCGTTTGATTGCATGAGTGTTTAATGCTGTCACTGTCCTTGCAAAACATTTTTTATACAGAATGATTTTAAATCACCATTTATTATTTGGATGTAGGTCATGACATCTGTGGTGTGATTTGCTTCAAAACTCTTAAATTATCAGGGACATAGACAATCTGTGCACACACAGAATTATTACATATTACAACCCCCATAAAAGCTTTGAAATTCAGACTGGATTATGAGATGTCTGTGGTGCAATTCTTGCCGATTGTATGTAACACTGCCGCAGTTACAACAGCCATACTTGTTCAAGCATAAGGGTAAGTATGCTCACACACATTTGCACCTTGTTATGTTAAATGCTTTTTCTGCATGTGGCTGGCACTTACCATCACATTAAAAAAAAGTTCTTAAATTTTCTATACAAGAGTTACATATTTCTGACTTAGACATTCACTAGCTTGGATGCAGCATCAGAGTTTTTTTTTGTAAAGCATTAAAACTGAGCTGTCAGTAGTAGTTGACATAGCCAGTTAATGTGTTTTGAAGGCAGAGGCTACATTTGGTCGACACAAATCCATTTGTGCAGCATTATGATGCTTATTGAGGATGCTGTAGTAGTCATCATCATTACTGAGCCTCACAATTGATTGCTGTTTGCTGAAATGCTCCTCGCAGCTTGTTATTTGCAAACTTGTGGGCTATGCCATCTCAGAAAGCAAACATTTTACTTGCTGTGCATTCATCCCGATCCTTCCATTAGACCACTAGACAAAAAGCCCGAAGAGGACCTCAGTCTTTTGAGTATTTCTTTCAGTAGAAGTTACTTTGAGCCTGCATGAATGCTTAAGTGTACCATTAAATTATTTCATAGTTCAAAGTAATTTTCAGCACTCATTAATTGAACTGAATTTGTTAATGCACTTGTTCCAAATTTCATTTTTCTTTTCTGTTTTGAATTTCATTTTTTTCAACACCATAAGCAGTATAGATTAAATGCTCTCCATATTTTTAAGATAAAACTGTTTTCATCATGTTTTTTTTGCTAAAATAAAACACAATGCTTTATTTTCTTGTCATACATAAATATATTGTTTTCTGTCTCCAGTGTATGATGTGACAAAAAGAGACAGCTTTATTAAACTTGACAACTGGTTAAATGAGCTGGAGACTTACTGCACAAGAAATGACCTTGTCAAAATGCTTGTTGGTAACAAGATTGATAAGGTAAGAAATAACTTTGATTTACAGTATATCCTTTCTTTCTAATGTATTTCACAAGTTATGCAGCAGCTTCAGTGTTATGTTAATTAATTTTAGGATAACCGTGAAGTAGATCGAAATGAAGGCCTGAAGTTTGCAAGAAAACATTCCATGTTATTTATTGGTGAGTAGAGGGAGAAAGTAAATATTTGAACTTACCTGGAATATTTTACTTTTAGTGACCGTGTTGTAAATGCAAGAGTTCTGTACTAACTAGTTTTACCGGAGACTGATGTTTACTAAAGAAACTTGTTTTGTGACAGTATGTACTGTTCATAGCTTTTACCATTGTGTGTACTTGTTCAGAAAAATCAGTACTAAAACTTAGCTGCCAACATGTGGCAGCATTTTCTTTCTGTTAGGTGGCTGCTTTTTCCATTGCAACATTTATCTGAGCACCCTGTCTGTTCTTGATTGACTGTTTTGTGCCAGTCTTTGTATCTCTCTCTCTTCTCTGTCTTTCTCTCAACAGATCTACCACATTGCCAAGAGTAACATTGCTGCTGCCTGCTGTTTTGTTTATCATTTTGCTTCTAGAAATGTTTTTATTAGTTATGCATACAGTACTGGTATTGTTATCTTCCTCATTCTTTTTGATACACTGTATGGCTATAGATGAACTTGATCTCATGTCAGACTTATCTGCATTGTTTTCATACCACCATATTCATTTGAAGTCTTTATCAGTTCTTATTTACAGTGATCAGTTGATTTTAATAGGTTCTGCAAGTGAATTCCTGAAAGTTTTACTGGAAGATGTTTCTTTTTCCAGTAGCTTCATTAACTTTTGGTTAGAAGCTTATCTGCTTCTTATTAAGGATCCTGCTTGGTGGGTCCTTTCGATAGTAGTAGTTGGCATCTTTTTACAGACGCTTTTCACTGGGTTTATGGAAGACGTCCGATGATGATGCACTGTGGCGTCATCCACAGAGTACATAAGAGCTTGCTTGCTTTCTTTATTTGCTGTTTGCATAGTTTATGTCTTGATTCTTGCTGTTGCATGTAGAAATTCCTTTGTTTTTATGAACTTTTCCAATTTATTTTATTGGTGAAAGCCTGTAAATTTTGATTAATTGTAAAAGAGAATGTCCCTTTAAGTGCCAGTGTTTCTGAGACCAAGACTTCTCCGGATGATTGGCTGAGGGATATTTAATTCAGAGGTGGGATCCACATAATAAGCAGCCTTCTATGTGGGAGATCATCCTCTATTAGTATGAGCTGAATTATGTTCTGGTCGTCCATTTTCACCGGCACGTGAACTTAGAGGAGGAGCACTTCTGGCTTTCACTCTTTGGGGGGGGGGGGGTGCATCCAGGGGTATAACTGCTGCCTTTCTCATGCATGATCTGCTTGCTCTGCTTTATGCCTAGGTTTATGGTGAGATGCAGTCAAGTGGGGCTCAGACCCAAGGCTTCTCCTGTTAGGGTCTCCCACTCCGCCTTACTGTATTGAGTGGTCTTGGTGAAGGAGAAATATCAAAATGTACCTGCATAGAGTCTTTCTTATCAACAGATTTACACCAGCCTTTATGGCAGCATTGTCAAAGTACAACAGAAGCAAAAAAAAAAAACGCTCTCTTAGAAGCACACTGCAGTGAATAGAAGATTTTTTTAATTTGTATCCGCTTAACGGTTTGCTATCTTATTCTGCCTCAGTAATGTTTTACTAGCTTTATTTTATTATACAAGTCTTGTTGCTGGTAGTTTCATTAACTTTTTCCTTAATTACTAATATTGTTCTATTGTATGTAGTTTGCTACATCAGTTGCACTTTGCTGAATTCCTTTTGTTGTACTTTGTTAAATTCTCTTCTGGGCAGAGCCTGCAAATGATCCACATTAATCAGGGCTTGACCTAGATTAACAATTGGAACTAAATCAGTAAATTTAATGTAAATAAATCTGACATTTCCCATCGCAATGTGTGTCTGTAGCGGACTGCTTTTGTTTCTGTCAGGAGGCTTGATAACACACAGGGGGAGGTAAATGTGTTCTTGACCTCCTTAATGTCTGCATTCAATCTGATTTCTGTAGAAGCAGGAGTGTAGAACATGGCATGCTAGTCACTGTAGCAAGCCCATTACCTTTAAAGCTGTATACCCATGCATAACCGTAAATGGTAGCCTACTTTTTAAAACCGCTGAATAAGTGTGTGTGTGTGTGTGTGTGTGTGTGTGTGTGTGTGTGTGTGTGTGTGTGTGTGTAAAATATATATAGATTTACTATCATTGCCTTGAAGCGCATTTCGTCGACTGGTGATACATCGGAGTACAGTTTTAAAAGGGCTAATGATCGAACATAGACGTAGTGAACTTGCATCCCTGAACACTGAACAGCACTTGAACTCCAATGGTCACATAACAGTGAATTTCGAGCCATCAGTATTAACATGGTTCGAAATGGGGACGTAAAATCATTTTCACTTTCGACAGTATGGTTCAGCAACATACATAACTGATGAAGTGCACTTCACGATAATGATAGTAAACATATAATGTGTGTGTGTGTGTGTGTGTGTGTGTGTGTGTGTGTAAGTACTTAAATATTGCCAGTTTATATACTGACAAAAAAGTAAAGTTCAAAGTAATAAAAGTTAAAAATGTCTAAAGTCAAATACTGACAAAATTGAACAAAATTGAAGTTGTACCAAGGAAGGGTACGTGCACTTTCCCCACTGCTGTGCATCCTCAGTTGTTATGTATAATAGCAGGGTTTTGAGAAGTGCAACCTCCCCCTTCCCATATGGGGGGTTTGCCCCCCTTCAAAACCATTAACTTGAGATGTGGTTATGTTTTGTTAGTATTTTGTTTAGATATGGTTAGGTTTTGTCACTATTTTGTTTAGATATTTTTAACTGTTATTTTGAATTTTAGGTATTGTTTGACAATATTTACAATGTTGATATTTAAGTGTTTAGATATTTAGTAGTGCATTTATAGATAGATATATACACACATGCCTACATAATGTAATATTAGTATAATAGCATTGCAGCCTTAAGAAGCTTAGCTCTCTAGTTTGGTTTTTGGCTCGAGTACCTACCGCCTTTGTGATGTGTGTAAACCAGCCCTGTGTCCATGTGGGTTTTTGCAGGATACTGTGACTGCATTTCGTATGCCAAAAACATGTTGGTGAATTGATGATCCTCTTAATTGCTAGGTAAATGTACTAAAAGAACAAGGTGAGGTCATGTGTGTGTCTACTACTGCTATGGCCTGATGAGTCATTCAAGATGACCCTCAATGTCTGTCACCCAATGAGTTTTGGATTAGGCTTCAGCTCCTCCGCTAATCTGTGTTGGATTAAGTGGATACTTAACTACTGTAAAATGAAAACATAATTGGGGACCGGGGAACTTTGGTTGGTAAGTCTCTCTCTTTTGATCGACATGTGACTTCAGTAGTCAGGAAATTCTTCTGCGTAGTACAATTAGTCACCAAGAGAGCATCCCCCAGATCTAAGAAAGTCATCATTCCCTTACATTTAGCCTTAATTAAGCCAGTTATTGAGTATCATTCCCCTTCAGGTTGTACCTCACTAGACGTATTAAACAACCAAAATGATCACAGGTCTAATGACCCTGAACCACCAGGAGAGAGTGGAAGCACTGCACCTTTATTCCAGTAGCTTACAAGTTTTGAGGGGGAGACCTGGTGCCTGTTCTGCTGCAGTATTGGAGACGTGGTTGTCTTGTTTTTCTGTATCTCTACAAGTCAATGTATTACTTTCTTTAATGCCAGAAACTGAGACTCAGAGACCTAAATCCTCACCATCGCATAAACAGAACATAGTAGAGAGGTTTTTATCACAACACCTCATCCATTTCTGAAATAGACTTCACTTGCTGGTTAAAGAGTGTTATTTCCTAGCATTTTCAAATGGAACCTGGATGGCAGGATAGCTCTTCACATATTTACAGCAGGTTTGATTTGCCTAGCCCTACTGAGAAAAGGGATAAGACCTGGAAGTGAGTATTGGCAAGGTGTATATGGTTCTAAGGTTAAATTACCTTAAAGTATCCATGATTAATGTTTGTATGTGTGCTTAACATGTGTGAGTGTTAAAAACACAAGCAAGTATATATTTGTGTGTGCGTATTTGCATTTGTCATGCGCACGCACACACACACACACACACACACACACACACACACACACACACACACACACACGTACACGTGCATCATCATTTGTAGATTGTTATTGCAATTCGTTCACTGTTCTTCGACCTGTTCTGCCAGTTCATAACCTGTTAAATTACCAAAATGGGTTTTAACATGGATCCTGCAAAGAGAGGAGCCCCTGCCTGGTCCTATCCTCCCTTTTTTGTATTGTCAACACATCAGAACTCAGTAGACTTTTATCAGCAAGTCCCAAGTTGACCAAACCTGCTCATCGACTGTATAAGTGTGTGTGTATGTATTGTTTGTGTGGGCATTTCTGTTTCTCTGAGACTATTTCTAGAATGTGCTGTTGTTTTCAGTGGGAGAACACCGAGATTTCTCAGTCCCTCAGAAAATACTATGAGTTATTACAGAAAGATTTTCTAGAACCCACACTCATTCCTTCTGTTCTGTATGCTCCAGAGGAAATGTGTTTTGCTGCCTGCAGTTTTCCCGCTAATCAGCCATTTGCTCCTAAAAAGGCAAACAGGATGCATAAGTTCCACAGTCTTTTAAAATGCTTCTATAACTTGACTACACAGCAATGTAAAGCTATGCAGTCATTGAGGTGCAGCGAAAGTCTCTGCATTAGGCCAGCAGATAAAAGCGGCGCTGTGGTCACTATGAACTCGGTGCATTATCGTAAGTCTATGCAATGTCTTTTAGATGGTGATAGTACATATGTTAAAGTGGATAAAATGTTTGTAAACAATATATTGAAACGTGTTCGAGAGACGTTACATGATTTGTTAATGAGCAAGGTTATAAATGAACAGCTATATCATTTTCTATTAGTGGACCATCCAGTATTACCTATTATTAAGGGTTTACCAAAAATACACAAAGATCCTGCGAATCCATCTATGCTCCCCATAGTTACAGGGGCAGGATGGATGATGGAACCTCTGTGTGGAAGAAAAATTGAAAAAGGTTCTATTAAATGTCCCCATAGTCTTAAAGGATAGTAAGTATTTTCTTTGTGACTTGTATTGATTTATAGAAATGGTTAATGAAGTTTCTGGTTGGCTCTTAGTGATATCAGATGTAAAACAAAAATCTACCATACCCAATGACTTTGGGATCAAAGCTGTTAGGGACACATTGCATGCCAAAAGTGATTATAATAACAATGATGTTCATCGTGTTACACTGCTGCAGTCATTACACTTGGGGTTATCCTGCCGTCAGGCGGTTCCCCAGTCAGCCTGAGTTCCAAAGTCTTGGTCCGGCGTCGGTTGCTGTCGCCTCCTCCCTGACGTCAGTGTGACAGGGGGTATATAAGATGCAGCCAACGCCATTTTCTTCAGTCTTTCTTGCCGCGCAGTGCCCGAAGCAAAAGCAGTTCACAAGTGCCGGTCGGCCGACTCCGAAGTCTTTTACAAAGCTAAGTACCCCGTTGGGGAAACTTTTTCTTGCCTCAGACCGATGTCAGTAAAAGTTAATAACTGTATTTCTTGTGGGAAGCAAATACCTCATAAGGATTTCCATTCCTATTGTATCCCATGCCTAGGCCCAGACCACGACGTCATTGGTTGTCAGTTTTGTGCTAGGTTTAACAAGCGCACTATTAAACGTCGGTTTGATTTTGCCCGACATTATTTTGGCAGAAAATTCAATTGCACCATGCCGTCGGAACTTCCGACGACCAGAATACATAAAAAGAGCAAAGACAAGGACAGGCATCCGAGGCCCAAAACTGATGACGAGGCCTCTTCTAGGCCGGTCGCTGGTTCTCCGGTTTTCAGCGAGGCGCCTTCGCAGCCCCTGATGACCGCTTCTGCAGAACCACAGGCCGCCTCCGACTCCCACATGGAGCTGGCCTGGCCTTCGGATGCACTAGATTTTCAGCCTACCGAAACTAACCCTTCAGAGGGAACCAAAGTAGCTGAGCAATCCACAGCTTCAGAGGGTGTTTTCAGACCTACTCAGTTAAGCATTAAACCCTCTGCTAAGTCTAAGCCTCCCTTAAAAACAAAGAAACAAATGCAGCAATCTCCAGGCCTCCATGCCTAAGAAACAAATGCTCAAAATGGCCAAAGACCTAATCACCTTGATCAGGGGGTCCCATCCCCTTCCTGATAAAAGGCCCAGACAGGATGCAGACTATGACTCGTCCGACCAGGTGTCCATTTCTTCAGATTCATCCTCAGACCTAGGATATTCTTTACCCCCTTATGAGGATTCTGATGCTGAGGAATCAATTCCATCAGCCTCTCCGCCTGAGGACTACTCCTTTGGGGAAACCTTACATACCATGAGGGAGCATTTCCATTGGGAAGGCCAGGATTACTCTGAGTCCAAGAAAAGACTCAGAGACTTCCTTTTACTACCTCAACACAGACCCCTTGCTATTCCGCCAGTGTTGGATATTGTGGTGATGTGTATACTGAATCCAGCTTAAATCCTGACTCCTTACTTTCAGCATAAAAAACAGTTCCCTCTGACAGAGATTCCAGAGCATTAGACAGATGGGGAAAGAAAGTATATACGTCTACAACTTTAGCAATGAGAGCCTTAAATTGCCAGTTTCACATGCTAAACTATCAGCAATTTTTGATGTCTCAGTTGAAACAAAAAATGCTTTCAGATTCAGATCCTCCTAATTTTAAAGAAATGCAGGATTTATTGCATGCAGCTGAACAAGTGGGAAAACATACTTTGCAATGTGGTTTTGATTCTTTTGAGGCCTCCTGTAGAGCAGCAGTTACAGGCTCTGTTATTAGAAGACATGCTTGGTTAAAAGAACATACGTTACCAGATCATGTTAAAGCAAAATTATTGGATGCACCTTTGCAGCGGGATGTGTTATTTGGAGTTAAGGCAGAAGAGGTATTAAAGAAAATGGAGGATAAGGCAAAATCTATGTAAATGGTGAAGGATTTCTTACAGGTTCAGCCTCCTCGATTTAGCAGAAATTGGCCAACAAAGAATTGGTCCTTTCCAGTTACAGACAGACCTCAAAGGGGCAGATACAGACATCCAAGAGGTAGAGGTCAACCACAAGGTCCTTACAGGCCTCGACAGTGGGGTGCACAAGGCCAGAAAGAAGGGGAAGACAGGCCCCAACCATATAAAAAGCAGCCTCAATGACTTCCCACTACAGCTGCCAAACAGCTCTCTCTTGGCAGCCCTCTTAGGAGGAAAACTGGCACTTTTCTATCACAATTGGCATTGGATCACCAAAGACAAATGGGTTCTCAACATTGTATCTCAAGGTTACAGGTTCCACTTTCACACTCTGCCAAGGTTAAAAAGCATGCCAAATCTGCCACCAAATCAATGGGCAGAGGCTCAAAAATAAATTATAGCACTCATGGACATGAGAGCTATTCAAAAGGTACCACCACAAGAGCAAGGACAAAGATGTTACTCAAGACTCTTTCTGGTTCCCAGAAAGGACAAAGCCTGGAGGCCCATTCTGGATCTTTCTTCTCTAAACACTTACCTGGATGTTCCGAAATTCAAAATGTTGACACTACAACAGCTTCTTCCCATGCTGGGCAAGAAAGCTTGGCTTGTGACTTTGGACCTCAAGGAGGCATACCTGCATGCCCCTAGCAGACAAAACTGCAGAAGATACCTCAGATTCATAGCTGGTTCAATGCACTATCAATTCTCTGCACTGCCCTTTGGCTTATCTACTGCACCCAGGGTCTTCGCAAAGTGCCTGGCACCAGTAACTGCATTTTGCAGACAGAAAGGAATTCAAATTTATCCGTACCTGGACAACTGCCTGATTCAAGCAGAGAGCAAGGACATTATTCTAAAGCATCTGGCGTTCGTAAAAAAAGTTAAGTTGCTTGGGGTACACAGTAAACGAAAAAAAAATCAAAACTAGTGCCCTCACAAGAGATAATATTCCTGGGTGCCTCAATACTTTCAGTTGATGGCAACAAAGACCCAACTCCCTGCAAGAAAAATTCTGCAGGCCTTGGGTTACATGGCATCTTGCATGCTACTAATTCCATATGCCAGACTGCATATGAGGAAACTACAATGGTACCTAAAGAGGGTATGATCTCAACACTGTCAAAGTTTGGAAACAGTTATACCACTAATTCCTTGCCTTCAACAGGAGTTTCGATGGTGGGCTCAAGCTTGTCACCTCAACAAGGGACAGCCTTTTACTCAACCCACAGCCAGGCAAACACTGACAACAGATGCATCGGATTACGCCTGGGGAGCACACATGGCAGGAAAATGTATTCAGGGCGAGTGGCCCGCAGAACAAAGACATCTTCACATCAATCAAAAAGAGATGCTAGCTGTACAAAATGCCCTTATAGCTTTCAAGGACCTGCTGCATCCAGGACAACTATTACTAAAGACAGACAACACCACAGTTATGTGGTACATAAGCAAGGGGGCACACACTCCTATCCCCTCAGCAGACAAGCCATGACCTTGTGGAACACAGCTGTAGACTATCAAGTTCATCTGCAAGCACAATTCCTGCCAGGAGAGAAAAACACACTGGCAGATGACTTTTAAGCAGAAACATCATGGATCCCCACAAACGGGAATTGAATCCACAAATATTCAGAATGATAACACAGAAATGGTGGAGCCCGGACATAGATCTGTTTGCATCCCCAATGAACTGCCAGCTACAGAAATTCTGCACAAGGAGTTACCATCCACAAGCATGGAAAGTGGATGCCCTCTCATTCAGCTGGAAAAACCTACAAGTATACGCTTTCCCACCTCTACCTCTCCTACCAAAGGTACTCATAAAAGCCAGGCAAGAAGAGCCAAAGATGATCTTGATTGCACCAGACTGGCCACGCCAGCATTGGTACCCAATCTTAAAGAACTTAGCACAAAAACCACCCTGGATTTTGCCTCAAATCCCACATCTGCTGACTCAGCACAACAATCAGATACTTCACAGCCAGCTAAAGATCTTAAACCTAGCTGCATGGAAAATTCTTTAGTCAAGCAAGTAATGCCTCTCTCCAAAGCTGTTATGGATGTCATTCTGGAGGCCAGAAGGCCTAGTATCAGGAAAGCCTATTCGGATAAATGGAAGAGATTCTGTGGCTGGAACCAGGCTCACAGCCTTGACCCTCTTGTCCCAAACATTCCTCAGATACTACAATAGTTAACTGAGATTCTGGACAAGGGCCTCTCCTTTTCATCCATCAAGATCCACGCCTCTGCCATCTCTGCTCATTACAACACTGATCCACCAATTTTCTCTAATCCTTTGCTAAAACAGTACCTCAGAGGGGCTAAAAACATAAGACTGCCCCGTAGAACACCTACTCCAACTTGGGACCTCAACTTTGTTTTGGAAAAATTAACTTTACCTCCTTTTGAGCCAGCTAACACAGCAGAATTAAAATAGGTCTCTTGGAAAACTGCTCTGCTACTGGCAATAACATCAGCACGAAGAGTTTCAGAATTACAGGCACTAATGGCAGTGGAACCTTTCCTCATTTTCCACCAGGACAGGGTGTCTTTAAGAACTAACCCTACGTTTATGCCAAAGATGGTATCAAGTGTGGCTCTAAACCAAACTGTTCACTTGCCAACTTTTTATCCAAAACCACAGAATAAAGGGGAAAGACTACTGCATTCTTTGGACATTCACAGGCAGTTATGCTTCTACTTGGACAAAACCAAAGCTTTCAGAAAATCTGAGCAATTATTGGTAGCATATGCTGCAGGAGCACAGGGAAAAGCCATTTCAAAACAGACTATTTCAAAATGGATAGGACATTGTATACGTTTCTGCTATACACACCATGGGAAACCTGTACCTAGCAGCATTAGATCTCACTCCACCAGGGCAACCTGCCTACCTCAGAGGAGTACCTACCAAGGATATTTTGGAAGCAGCAACATGGAGTTCTGTGCATACCTTCACCAAACATTACCATTTGCCTTTATACTCCAAATCCAGAGCTGGCTTCACCACTGCTGTGCTGCAGGGCCTTATAGCCGCCACCCCTAATGCCTTATAGAACCAGCCACCCTACCTCAGCTTTTGGATTCCACCCAAGTGTAATGACTGCAGCAGTGTAACACGATGAACATAGTACAGTTTTGTACCTACCATAAATGTAGATGTTCGAGTGTATACACTGCTGCAGTCCAGGTTACCCTCCCTCCTTCCCCTCTTACTTGCTAGTACATACCTATGTCTTCTACCCTTTACTACCTGTGGGGAGTATTTGCTGGTAACTGAAAGTTGTTGTTTGCTTTTCTTATGTATGTTTTACTAGCAATTTGAATTGCCTACCTATTTGGGGGCACCTGACATCTGGGGCAAGAAAAACTGAAGAAAATGTCGTCGGCTGCATCTTATATACCCCTGTCGCACTGACGTCAGGGAGGAGGCAACAGCAACCGACGCCGGACCAAGCCTTTGGAACTCAGGCCGACTGGGGAACCGCCTGACGGCAGGATAACCCAAGTGTAATGACTGCAGCAGTGTATACACTCGAACATCTACATTTATGGTAGGTACAAAACTGTACTTTATTGTGCTTATTTGTATGCTACGAGAGATAATATTAGAGAGTAATGTTTTCACTTTTTATAATTACATCTATTTGCAGAAATTGGGTGTTGCTATGGGCACCCCATGCTCAAATTCTTATGCAAATTTAGTGATGCATTATTGGGAGGAGATGTTTGTTTATAAGGACAACTTGTGTTGTGAAGTTTTATCGTCATTTCGTTGACAATATTTTTCTCCTGTGGGATAGTAGTGAACCAATACTACAACAGTTTTTGTTTTATTTAGAGACTAATACTGATTTTTTTAAAGTTCACAATGACAACTTCACATTCCAAACTTGATTTTTTGGATGTCAGTGTATGAGGCCATCAGGTATTATTATTACTGAACTACACAGGAAGGCATGCTGGAAATGTAGTCCACTGGTTTTGTTTTATCAGTTATTTTAAAGTTTATGCCAACAGCCGTGGTAGCCTTGCTGGTTCCTTCTTTGAATAGAAATTTAGTGTTCAGCTCATCTGCTGCAGAGGTGAACAAAAAGTATGATGAGTTTCACCTGGATCAGCTAGCTCCTTTTAAGATTTTCAGCCCTCCTTTTCCAAATTTCCAAGGGAGTTTCTATCTCCTCATCTAATTTTGGCAATCCCCCCCCCCCCCCCAAAAAAAAAAAAAAAACAGTTAATTTCAACAAAGTAAAGGAAATGGAGGTAAACAGATGTTTAAGAAGAAATGGCAACGAGGTTCCAAAAGTAAGTCTCGTACCTCACAAAACCAAGGGCAGGCCAACAAATCTGTATGACTGCTAGAGACCTTGAGAACCCCTCCCACCCTGACCCTTTTTTTTTTTCTTCCATTTTATCTTTGGCAACAGATAGTTTCAGACAAATGAGTTCTTAATATCATTCTTCAAGGTTACAGATGGCAGGGGGAGGAAATTCTTCCTTTCCAGAGGGTCATTCCTCATCCTGCAAACACAGACTCTTTAGTTGTCATTGGTTCTTCATAATATGCTGTTCGGAAGACTGCTAGAATTAGTTCTTTCTTCCCAGATGGGAAGAGTTTTTATTTATCAGTGCCCTAGTGCCAAAGAAAGAAAATTCTTGTAGACCACTTCTGTTTTTTTTTTCCCTAAACCTCTTTGTGATAGTGCCCAATTTGCAAAATTGTCACTTCATAACCTGTTACCTCTTATTTCCTGTTTCACGTTTCCTGGCAGCATTTTATATGTTCATCATCACATCCCTATTCATGTAGACTTTAGACGTTTTTGTGTGTCTGGATCACATTATCCGTTGTCTGCCTTATATTTTGGACAGTCCACTTCACCAAGAGTGTTCACAAAATGTCTAGCTGCATTTATAGCTCATTGCAGGCTACAGGGTATCCACATTTACATATTTAGATGACTTTGCAGAGTGTTTTTCGAAGTATTGGGAATGATTTTCTCTTGGGTGAGAGATCTCTTGCACAAGCTGTGATTCCAAGAAAACATTCAAATGTCTTCCTTGACTACTTAACACAGGGCTGTGTTTCTGGGATGTCAACTAAACATCGCTGTTCAGAGTTTTTTCTTCCACTGGAAAAAATAATCTTTATTTTGATATAGTTCTAAGGTTTTTCCACTCCTATTTCGGTCACTGCACAGAAATGTCTGAGGATTTTGGGTCTCATGGCATTTGTGATCCTCATTATACATTGAGCAAGACTCCACATGAGAAAGATACAGTGGTATCCTAAATATGTCTGGTTCCAGCGTCAAAATCTTTTAACTTTTCAGATCCCAGTGCTGGGGTTTGTCAGAAGAGAAATCTTATGGTGGAGACAACAGTTGTCATTTAAATCCAGGTCTTCCCTTCTCCAACTCTGCTCCAACGCATTCAGTCACCACAGACACTTTAGACTTTGCTTGGGGAACAGTTTCAGGAGGGTTAAAAGTGGAAGGGATATTGGGGCATGAAGGGTACAACCGGGCTTAGAAATATCAGGGAGATGCTTGCCCTGATTAAGGCACTCAACTCTCTGAACTATCGTGGGTCCTTGGGACCTCTTCAAATGGTTATAGACGATGCCACAATCATGTGGTACATCAGTAAACAGGGGGAATCCAGGTTGTACCCCCCCCCCCTTTTGCAGACTAATTATAGTAGCTTGGGATGCAACTTCACAGCATAATCTTGGAATCTTGCATCATCAGATCAAAATTGTGTGGTAGACCCTCATGAATGGAAACTAGATCTGAAAGTCTTTCAAGATTTGATCTGCCTGGGGGGGGGGGTACTTCAAGTAGACCTCTTTGCCTCCTGTCCTAAATAATCAGCTGGCAATATTCTGTTCCAGAAGTCCATGCAAGAAGACCTGGACGACAGATGCCATTTCTTTTCCTTGGACAAGAATGTTCCTGTGTGCTATTCCAGTGAATCTCGAGGGTACTTTTGAAGATTCAGAAGGAATTCACCAAGGTTCTTGTGATAACTCCCTTTTGACCCAAGCAACTGTTCTTCCTTCTTTTGGAAATGGCTGGGGACAATTACACAGACTGGATCTACTCACACAAGAACAAGAGTGTTGGATAACTTCAGTTAGCCTGTATGATAGGGTTTTAATTCCTTTTAGACACCTGTTTACTGAGGATGTGCAGCAGGTGCTAATGGAGGCAAGAGGCAAGAGCCTGCTACTAGAAAATTGTATATTAGCAAATGGGACAGCTGTTCTAGTTGGTGCCAGAAACATGACCAGCACCCATTCAGGGCTACTGTCTTCTCGTTTTGCAATGTTTGTGTGAACTGCTACCCCATGGCCTTCCTTACTCCTCTATTAGGATTAATTTTTCAGGCATTTCAACATGTTCTCCCATGGATCCCCTTGTTTCAGTGCAGTGTGATATCAAAATGTTCTTGAAAGGGTTTTTGCATAAAAGACCTCCAAGAAAACCACTGGTCCTTCCTTGGGATTTTAATTTTGTGTTAGAGAAGCTAACACTTGCTCCATATAAACCAGCTAATCTGGTTGACTTGAGGTTATTAACATGGAAGACCGTTATACTGATTGCGCTGATCTCTGCAAGAAGGGTATTTGAGTTGTAGGCTCTTTTTTGTTGAGCCAACGCTACCTCATTTTCCATAGGGGAGAGGGTTTTTTTTTTGAAAACTAATCCTTCTGTCATGCCTAAAGTGGTATCAGAGTTTTGTTTAAGCCATACTGTCCCATCACCCCGTTTTTATTACTGAACCTAAAAATTATGGAGGAAGAATACTCTATATCTTGAATGTCCACAGACACCTTGGGGTACTATCTGACAGAACAAAGCTTTTCAGATCTTAGTATCAGTTGTTCATTTCTTGTGAAGGTAAGGAGGGCAACCTGTATCAGAACAGACTGTTTTAAAATGGTTGTCTAAGGCCATGTTTTATACTCACCATAATAAGACTGTTCCAGGCAGGGTGAAGAACCCCCTTTAGCAGGGCCTTGGCTTCATCTGGGGCCTTTTACAAAAGGGTTGGACTCGAAGTATTCTAGAAGCTGCTACTTGGTCCTATGTACACACATTTACAAAGCACTTTAAGCTTAATTCCCGGTCTAGGTCTAGATCAAGCTTTCCTATGACTATTCTCCAGAAGCTCCTGGACCTGTCTCCTTCCACTTCCCACATGTAATTAACTATGGTAATCTCCTCATATAGCTGAGGCTACTCTAGACGTGATCAGTATGGTGAATATAGTACAGTTGTGTAAGTAAAACTTAACAAACAGTAGATGTTCAAATGATCAGCACTGTAATAGCGGTTCCCTCCCTCCATTCCCTCTTGTTTTTTGGTGTGTTTTTTATGCCAGGTTGCATTTCAGTGTTCAGGCTCTCTGTCTGTGCTGGTAGGAAAGCTCTGAATGGCTTTGTGCCCAAATGTGTGATGTTCTGTAGTCCTAGCTCGCCTTCATTCTTACATATGGGTTCGGAGCCGATTCCTCACCTCCGACTCAGCCAATTACAAAGCTTGAAGTCTCTGTTGGCTCGTGGCAAGGTAGGTATCCCCTAATGCACTAGTAAGAATCCCCAGGTCTCGTTTGCTGCTCTACGAGTTCAGAAGTGCTCTCTTTCTTGGCCGTGGCTAAGTTGGAATATTTTTTCTTATTCAGATATTTACAGTGTTCTTTTTGAATATAATAGTTTAGTACTAATAGCTTACAGTTGTTAACTTGTAGTAGTTAGCTAGTGTGTTTTTTTTGAAGTTTATAGCAAATTGTTGTTGCTATTTGTTGGCCGTCGCTTCCGCAGGCCTTCCCTAGTGGTATCCTTTTGTTTTTTCTGTGTGGTAGTTGTTGCTAATCGTTTCTTAGGCTCAGGTCCAATGTTCTTTGTGTTTCACTGTTGCAGTCATTACATTTGGGTAATCTGCTGGCAGGTTGCCCTCAGTCGGCCTGAATAACAAAGTCTTGGGTCATGCGTCAGTTGCTGTCTCCTCTTCCATGACGTCAGGGGTATAAAACATGTAGCCGACGCCATTTTATTCAGTCTTTCTTGTTGCGCAGTGCCCGAAGCAGAATCAGTTTGCACCGGTTGGCCAACTCCTGAAATTTTCGCATTCGAGTTTCAGAACCGAAGTCTTCAAACTAAAGCTAAGTACCCCGTTGGGAAAACTTTTTCTTGCTGCTTACCGATGTCAGTAAAAGTTAATAATTGCATTACTTGTGGGAAGCAAATACTCATAAGGATTTTCATTTGTACTGTATTCCTTGCCTAGGCCCAGATCATAACATGCCTTGCTGTCGGTTTTGTGCTAGGTTTAACCAACGCACTATTAAGCATCAGTATATTTTTGCTTCTAAATATTTTGGATCAAGATTTAATTATCCTGAAATGTCGTTGGTTAGCAATCCGACTACCGGAGTTCACAAAAAGCACAAAGAAAAAGACAGAGACAGACCGTCAAGGTCCAAAACCGATGACAAAGCTTCTCCTAAGCCAGTTGCCAGTGCTCAGTGAGGTGCTTTCGCAGCCCCTGGTACCCACTACTTCTGAGTTGCAGGCCTCTACCGACGCCAATTCGGAGTCCGGTATGCCGCGAGATTCTCAGAGTATTGAACCCGCGGATGTCTCTCCCTTGGATGGGGCCGGAGTCGCTGAGCAGGCACCTGGCTTCTGAAGGTGTTTTCAGGCCTCAACATTTTTATATTAAACGACGCCAGCCTCAAAAACAAGATCAAAAACTTCTTCTGTGTCTAAGAGCCATGTGCTCAGGCCCCTATGCCTAAAAACCAGATGATCAAATGGCTGAGGACTTAATTACCTTGATCAGGGGTGTCCCCCCCCCCGTTTTAGAGGCTTAGGCAAAGCACTGATTATGAATCTTCAGATCAGGTTTCCATTTCTTCTGATCAGGAATTTTCTATTCCACCCTATGTAGATTCTGATGCAGACGAATCCATCCCATCTGCATCTCCTCCTGAGGATTACTCTTTTGGAGAAACTTTGCATACTTTAAGGGAGCATTTTCACTGGGAGAGTCAGGACTTCTCTGAATCAAAAAAGTGGCTTAGGGATTTCCTTCTTCTTCAGCTTAGGCCTTTGGCAGTACCTCCTGTAATAGACATCGTCGATGTGTTTTTCGAATCAAGCATATGGCTCCTGATTCCCTGCCTCTGGCTCCTAGTAAGCCAGACAGATATTACAGGGTTCCTGACTCCCACAATTTTCTATTCAAAAATCCTGCTGCTGATCCTGAGACTATTTCACAGGGTCCCAAGGGTGTAAAGGCCTCTGCAGCCAAAAATCCTACCCCCTCTGATAGAGATTCCAGGGCGCTGAATAGATGGGGAAAGAATGTTTATACGTCTGCAACCTTGGCAATTAGGGCCTTAAACTGCCAGTTTCATATGCTTAAATATCAACAGCATGTTATGGGCTTACCGAAACAGAAAATGATGTTGATTTCTGATTGTGTGGCAAGTACAGAATTACAGGAATTATTGCATTCAGCAGAACAGGTTGGAAAGCATACTTTGCAATGTGGTTTTGATTCCTTGGAGGCCTCTTGCAGGGCCGCAGTTACTGGATCTGTGATTAGAAGGCATGCCTGGCTCAAGTAGCAAAATCTGTCTGATCATGTTAAAGCTAAATTGTTGGATGCCCCCTTGCAGCATGATACTCTGTTTGGTAATAAGGCAGAAGAGGTTTTAAAGAAAATGGAAGACAAAGCTAAATCTATGCAAACTGTAAAAGATTTCTTGCAAGTGCAGCCACCCAGGTTCAGTAGGCACTGGCCTACTAAAAATTGGTCCTTTCCTGTGTCCCAACAGAGCTGCTCAAGGCAAATCCAGGTGCTCAAAAGGCTCCAGATACCAATCACAAGGTTCTTACAGGTCAGAGCAATGGGGTGCCTCCACCTCCAAATCTGGAGGAAACAAGGCACAACACTGTACAGTAAGCAGTCTCAATGACTTCCCTCTACCTTCACCAAGCACTTATCTTTTGGCAGCCCCCTTGGGGGGAAAACTAGCACTTCATACTCAAAATTGGTAGTTAATTACCCAGGACAAGTGGGTATTAAACATAGTATCCCAGGGGTACAGATTTCATTTCCATACTTTACCAATTCCAAACGGTTGGCCAGATCTGCCACAAAATCAGTGGGCAGAGGCTCAGAAACAAGTTATGTCCCTCATGGATATGGGGGCTATTCAACCAGTACCAGAAAAGGAAAAAGGACAAGGTTTTTATTCAAGACTTTTACTGGTACCCAGAAAAGACAATGCCTGGCGTCCAATACTGGACTTACCGATTTTTAATACGTTCCTGGACATTCCAAAATTCAAAATGCTGACTTTACAACAGCTACTGCCTATGCTGGGCAGGAACGCTTGGTTAGTGACTCTAGACTTAAAAGAGGCATACCTGCATATCCCAATAAGGGAATCATGCAGAAGATACCTCCGCTTCAAGGCAGGTTTTCCACATTACCAATTCTCTGCACTGCCCTTTGGCTTATCTACTGCCCCCAGGGTCTTTACAAAGTGCCTGGCACCAGTAATTGCATTTTGCAGACAAAGAAGCATACAAATTTATCCTTATCTGGACGACTGTCTCATTCAAGCAGAGGACAAGGACACTCTTCTTTAACATCTGGCATCTGTAAAAAGGCTTCTAACATGCCTAGGGTACACAGTAAACGAAAAGAAATCCCAACTGGTACCCTCTCAAATAATTACATTCCTGGGTGCAAGCTTGAATGCAACTGCCCAGATGGCTTACCGTACGCCAGACAAACAAAGGCAACTGACAACATACTTCTAACAAATGGTAACAAAAACCCAGTTATCTGCAAGACAAATTCTGCAGGCTTTGGGGTTCATGGCATCCTGCATTCTACTAATTCCATATGCGAGACTGCATGAGGAAACTACAGTGGTACATAAAAAGTTTATGTATAGAGTCAACATTGTCAGTCTGGAAACAATGATTCCTCTCGTTCCCTGCCTTCAACAGGAGTTTTTTTGGTGGGTAGAGACATGTCACCAAAACAAGGGACTGTCATTCACTCTACCCCCTGCCACCCAAACCCTAACTACAAGACGCATCAGACTATGCTTGGGGGCCCACCTCGTGGGGAGATGCATTCAGGGCAAATGGAGCCCAAAACAAATGCATCTGCATATCAACCAGAAAGAGATGCTAGCTGTTCAGAATGTTCTGACAGCCTTGAAGGACTTGCTTCATCCACGACAACTACTGATAAAGATGGACAACACCACGGTTATGTGGTACATAAACAAGCAGGGGGTACACATTCCTACCCCCTTTGCAGACTAGCCATGGCATTGTGGAACACAGCTTTGACTTACCAAATACATCTTCAAGCTCAATTCCTGCCAGGAAAACAAAATACTCTGTCAGACGACCTAAGCAGAAATCTTATGGACCCACACGAATGGAAACTGGATCCACAAATCTTCAGCATGTTAACACAGAAACGGGGGAGCCCAGACATAGATCTATTTGCCTCTCCCCAAAATTATCAACTGGACAAATTCTGCACAAGAACTTGTCACAGAAAAGCATGGAAAGTGGATGCCCTATCCTTCAGTTGGAAAAACCTGTCAGTCTATGCCTTTCCCCATCTGCCTCTTCTCTCCAAGGTCTTACTAAAATTCAGACAGGAAAAACCAAAAATGATCCTAGTTGCTCCAGACTGGCCTCTCCAGCACTGGTACCCAATTCTAAGGAATATGTCTCAACTTCCTCCTTGGTACTTGCTTCAAATACCTCATCTACTGTCTCAGCAGAACAGTCAAATTCTGCACACTCAGCTCCAAACTCTGAACCTTGCAGCATGGCTGATCATTTAATTATTCAAACAGCACCTCTCAGTAAATCTGTAATGGATGTCATTTTGGAAGCCAGAAGGCCTAATACTAGAAAATCTTATGCTGATAAATGGAAGAGATTCTGTGCTTGGAACCAAGCACAAGGAACGGACACAGCAAAACCAATATTCATCTGGTTTTACAATATTTGACTGAGATGCTTGACAAGGGCCTATCTTTTTCTTCAATAAAAATACATGCCTCTGCCATCTCGGCTCATTACAACACAGAACCACCCCTCTTTTCTCATCCTGTGCTTAAACAGTATCTTAGAGGGGCCAAAAATTTAAGGCCTCCCAGAAGATCATCAACTACTGCAAGGGACCTCAACTTTGTGCTGGAAAAACTCAGCCTGCCTCCTTTTGAACCAGCAGCTACTGCGAATATAAAATTTCTGTCTTGGAAAACAGCTTTCGTCTTGGCAAGAAGGGTTTCAGAACTACAGGCTCTCGAAGCTGTGGAGCCTTTTATTACATTTTACCCGGACAGGGTGTCCCTCAGGACCAATCCTTCTTTTATGCCTAAGGTGGTATCCAGTGTGGCTCTTAACCAGACAATTCACCTGTCAACATTTTACCCAAATCCGCAGAACAAGGGGGAGCGGATTCTGCATTCATTGGATGTACACAAGACAACTAAGATTGTACTTAAGCAGGGCCAAATCTCTAAGGAATCAGAGCAACTGCTGGTAGCATTTGCTGCAGGGTTAGAGGGGAAGGCTATATCAAAGCAGACTATTTCTAAGTGGATAAGCCACTGCATTCGTTTCTGCTACTTGCACCATGGTAAACCTGTGCCCAAGGGGATCAGGTCACATTCCACCAGGGCTGCCTCTACCTCAGCAGCTTTTCTCAGAGGGGTTCCAACCAAAGACATTCTAGAGGCTGCTACTAGGAGCACTGTTCATACCTTCACAAAAGATTATTTGCCTCTCTTCTCCAAATCCAGGGCAGGCTTTGCCACTGCAGTTCTGCAGGGCCTTATAGCTGCTCCTAATGCTATTTAGTTCCATCCTCCCATCCATAGCTTTGGGATTCTACCCAAATGTAATGACTGCAACAGTAAAACACTAAGAACATAGTACAGTTGTGTACACTTACCATAAATGTAGATGTTCGAGTGTATTCACTGTTGCAGTCTGGGTTATCCACCGGCCATCTCCCTTTTCTCTAACTTTTCTTTCCTTCACTATATAATAAAGCCTTTGTGGTGCATTTGCTTTTAGATGAAGGTAAAGATGTTCTTCATCTCACATTGCTGCAGTCCTTACACTTGGGTAGTCCGCTGTCCTCGGTCGGCCCGAATATCAAAGTATTAGGCTGACGTTGGTCAAGGCGCTTAAGACTGACATCAGGACGTCAGGGCACAAATGCGCATGACCGACGTCATATCCTCAGTCTTTTTTGCCGCATGGTCCGATGCAGAAGCAGCGTTGCAAGTGCCGTTCGGCGTTCTGAAATTTTTCGAATTCGGAGTTTCAGACCGAGTCAAAGTTGGCTAAGTACCCGTTAGAATATTTTAGTTTTTCTTGCCTCAGTGGTTTACCGGATGTCAGAAAAAGTGAATAACTGTATTTCTTGTGGGAAGCAGATACCGCATAGAGAATATCATACTTTGTGTATTCCTTGTTTGGGGCCTGAGCACGACGTTGTTGGGTGTCGCTTTTGTGCTAGGTTTAATAAGCGCACTATTAAGCGAAGGTTAGATTGTGCCAGGTTGGTCTTCGGGAAGCGGTGCAATTACAATATGCCGTCGGATGCTCCGGCGCCTTCTTCGAAGAAGCGCAAAGACAAAGCAACTAAACCCAGGCAAGAAGAGTTGTCTGTACCGGACGCCGGTTCTTTAGAGGCGTCAGTGGAACCGGTGGTTCCTCCGGAGGCTTCTCTGGAGTCCCAGGGGGAGACTTTGATATTGCAGGATGTGGCCTCTCAGGAGGCAGGTCAGGCTGAAGGGGCTTCTCAGGTTACTGTACTCCCCTCCCTTCCTAGGGTGGTTAGGCCCTCTCCTTCTGTTTCCAAGGCTTCTCCCAGAGGCAGGCCAGGTTTAGCTTCTGTTGGTGTCACTCCTAGTTCTTCAGGAGCTGTGCCCAAGAAGCACATGCTCAAAATGGCAGAAGATTTAATTACTTTGATTAGAGGTTCTTTGCCCCCTCCTGATAAGAGGCCTAGGGTGGAACCAGAGTTGGGGAGTTTTGAGCAGGTTTCGGATGTTTCAGAGTCTTGACTGAAGACTTGCAGGAGTATTCTCCTTATTCTGATTCTGATGTGGATGATTCTACTCCTTCTGCTTCTCCTCCAGAGGATTTTTCTTTTTCAGAGACTCTTCATTCCATGAGGGAGCATTTTAAGTGGGAAGGTCAGGACTTCTCTGATTCCAGGAAAAGGCTTAGGGAATTTTTGCTTTTACCTCAGCATAGGCCTTTGGCTATACCACCTGTTCTGGATGTTGTGGAAGATGTGTGTTTGCAGAGGCTTCACTTAATCCTGATTCTTTGCCTCCTGCTCCTGTTAAACAGGACAGGTATTACAGGGTACCTGAAGCTCATAAATATCTGTATAAGAGTCCTAGGGCGGACCCAGAAACAGTTAGTCAGGGACCTAAGGGTGTCAAGGCCTCTGTGGTAAAAAATCCGGTTCCTCCAGATAAAGAGGCCAGAGCTTTGGATAGATGGGGAAAGAAAGTCTATACTTCTTCCACCTTAGCTATGAGGGCTTTGAATTGCCAGTTTCACATGTTGAAATATCAAAACTATCTTCTTTCTCAATTGAAGTCTAAGGTAGATGCTCTGGCGGAAGGCATTGAGTGTAAAGAATTACAAGATTTGGTGCATGTTTCTGAACAGGTGGGTAAGCATTCTTTACAATGTGGATTTGATGCTGTACAGGCCTCGTCTAGGGTGGCTGCCACTGGGTCAGTTCTTCGCAGGCACGCCTGGCTGAGGGATCAGAACTTATCTGACCATGTTAAGACAAGGATTTTAGATGCTCCTTTACAGTCTGATGTATTGTTTGGTTCACCTGTGGAGGCAGTTTTAAAGAAAATGGAAGACAAGGCTAAGTCTATGCAGACTGTTAAAGATTTTTTCAAGTTCAGCCTCCGTAGTTTAGTTGGAATTGGCCTGCTAAGGGATGGGCGTACCCTTCTTATGATTCACAGTCTAGGGAAGATCTAGACGTGGTAGGGGTAGAGCTCAGGGCTCTTTCAGACCTAGAACAGGGAGTTCACCTGCACAGTCTTCGGTGAGGGCAGGGGCCAGTCCTTTCGTAAACAGGCCCAATGACCTACCTTTTCAGCTGCCAGAGCCTTCTTGTCTGGCAGCACCTTTGGGAGGAAGGTTGGCACTCTTCAAAGAAAATTGGAGTTTAATTACCCAGGACAGATGGGTATTGGATATTATACACCAAGGTTACAGGTTTTATTTCCATACCTTGCCTCCTTTCAAAGGCATGCCAGACGTTCCTCCTCAGCAAAGAATAGAGGCTCACAAACAAATTTCTCTGCTGCTGCAAATAGGGGCCATACAGCCGGTCCCTCTGCCAGAAGTAGGCCTAGGATTTTATTCTCGCCTGTTCCTAGTACCAAAGAAGGGGAACACGTGGAGACCAATTTTGGATTTATCTATCCTCAACACTTATCTGGACATTCCCAAGTTCAAAATGTTGACGTTACAACAGCTTTTACCTCTGCTGGGCAAAAATCACTGGATGGTGACTCTGGATCTCAAGGAAGCTTACCTTCATGTTCCTATCAGGCTAAGTTGCAGGAAGTATCTGCGTTTTCGAGCTGGGACTTCTCATTATCAGTTCTCTGCATTGCCCTTTGGCTTATCTACTGCGCCCAGAGTGTTCACAAAGGTTCTGGCTCCAGTGATAGCCTTTTTCAGGCTAAAAGGAATACAGATCTATCCTTATTTGGACGATTGCCTGATTCTGGCCAAAGGAAGGGACGAGCTTCTTCATCATTTGCAATATGTGATAGCAGTGCTAAGATGCCTGGGGTATTCTGTGAACGAAATAAAGTCCAGTCTAGTACCCTCTCAAGACATGTGCTTTCTGGGTGTGAGACTGAATACAGCATCCCAGATGGCCTTTTTGACCCCGGACAAACAAAAGAATCTTTCCCTTTACTTCCATCAATTGTCTCATCAGTCCAGGCTGACTGCAAGGACAGTCCTTCAAGCCTTGGGGTTCATGGCATCTTGTATTCTGGTGCTTCCCAATGCCAAACTGCATATGAGGAAGCTACAATGGTATCTCAAAAATGTATGGACACAGCACTGCCAAGATATGGACACTGTCATTCAGATAATACCTTGCATTCAAAAGGAATTTTTGTGGTGGGCTCAGGAATGTCACCTAAACAAGGGACTCTCTGTGACCCGGCCAGAGGCGAGTCAGATTCTTACGACAGATGCCTCAGACAAAGCTTGGGGAGCTCATCTAAATGGAAAGTGGATACAAGACATGTGGCCTGCCAGACTACAACATCTACATATCAACTTGAAGGAGATGTTAGCAGTCCAATTTGCATTAATAGCTTTCAAGGATTTACTTCTTCCAGGGCAGGTGTTGATTCTAACAGACAACACAACTGTCATGTGGTACATCAACAAGCAAGGGGGAACACATTCTTATCCTCTATGCAGACAAGCAATGATTTTGTGGGAGACTGCTCTCCGTTTACAGCTCAATCTTCAGGCAAGGTTTCTGCCGGGAGCACAGAACTCCTTAGCAGATGTGTTGAGCAGGCAATTATGGATCCTCACGAGTGGAAATTGGATCCTCATGTATTTCAGAAATTGACAGTGTCATGGGGAACTCCAGACATAGATCTGTTCGCTTCTCCACTAAACTACCAGCTGCCAAAGTTTTGCACAAAAAGGTTTCATCCCACAGCTTGGAAAGTGGATGCTCTTTCTTTCAATTGGAGCAATCTTCATGTGTATGCCTTTCCACCTCTGCCTCTCCTCCCAAAGGTACTCCTAAAGGTCAGACAGGACAAGCCAAAGATGATTCTAATAGCTCCAGATTGGCCTCGACAGCACTGGTACCCATTACTGAGAAGTCTGGTTCGGGAGCCTCCATGGCCTTTGCCTTCGATTCCACACCTGCTGTCTCAAGAGAACAGTCATTTACTCAATGTCAAACTTCACTCTCTTCACCTAACAGCCTGGCATATTCTGTTTTAAACCCTGGAGGGTCTCAGCTTCCAGCAAGTTTTGAATGTTATTTTGGAGGCCAGAAGGCCTAGTACAAGGAAAGTATACGCAGATAAATGGAAGAGATTTTTATTTTGGAGTACAGCAAAGGAATTTGATGTTGCTAAGCCTAATTTAAGTGTGGCTCTTCAATATCTTGCTGAGTTACTGGACAAAGGTTTGTCCTTCTCTTCTATTAAGATTCATGCTGCAGCAATTTCTGCTCACTATGACTGTGATCCACCATTGTTTTCTCATCCTTTATTTAAGCAATTCCTTAGAGGGGCAAAGAATATAAGACCCCCGCGTAGAGCTCCTACTCCTGCTTGGGATCTCAATTTTGTGTTGGAGAAACTCACTCTACAACCTTTTGAGCCTGCAGCTACTGCCGAGTTGAAATATTTATCATGGAAGACTGCTTTTTTGTTGGCCATTACCTCTGCGAGAAGGGTTTCTGAATTACAGGCCCTTATGGCAGTTGAGCCTTTCTTAATTTTCCATAAGGATAGGGTATCTTTACGTACTAATCCTTCCTTTATGCCTAAGGTGGTTTCTAGTGTGGCTTTAAACCAAGCTATTCATTTGCCTACTTTTTATGCAAATCCCCAAAATAAAGGGGAAAAGATTTTGCACACCTTGGATATACACAGGCAGTTGCGATATTATTTGAGCAGAACTAAAGGGTTCAGGCAGTCTCAGCAGTTGTTTGTTTCTTTTGCTTTGGGTTCTCAGGGCAAGCCTGTGTCAAAACAAACTATTTCTAAGTGGATTGGGTTTTGTATTGCTTTTTGTTATTCCCATCATGGTAAGGAGATTCCAGCTGGGATTAGGCCTCATTCCACTAGAGCTACTGCCACTTCTACAGCTTTTTTAAGGGGGGTGGCAACTAAAGATATTTTAGAAGCAGCTACTTGGAGTTCAGTGCATACTTTCTCTAAGCATTACCACCTTCCACTTTACTCTAAATCTAGGGCTGGGTTTGCCACTGCAATTTTACAGGGCATTTTGGCAGCTCCTACTGCTTTATAGTTTTGCCATCCTCCCTTACCTCTGCTTTGGGATTCTACCCAAGTGTAAGGACTGCAGCAATGTGAGATGAAGAACATAGTACAGTTTTGTACCTACCATAAATGTAGATGTTCGAAGATCCACATTGCTGCAGTCCAATTTACCCTCCCTCCTTCCCCTCTGTTGTTAAGAGGCGGTTGTGTGGTTTGGGTTGTAAATATTGTGGATATTGTATATATTGTACATATGATTAGTGCAAGGGTGGTTGGTTGTTTTTTGCTGTCTTTTGGTTTTGACCTTTCTGTTTAGGGTCTTCTGACATCTGGGGCAAGAAAAGACTGAGGATATGACGTCGGTCATGCGCATTTGTACCCTGACGTCCTGATGTCAGTCTTAAGCGCCTTGACCGACGTCAGCCTAATACTTTGATATTCGGGCCGACCGAGGACAGCGGACTACCCAAGTGCAAGGACTGCAGCAATGTGGATCTTCGAACATCTACATTTATGGTAGGTACAAAACTGTACTTTTATGTTGCTAAAAGTGCATTTACATATATTTCTGTTCATATATTTTTTTTTTGCTCCCCATTTGGGGGGCACCTGACATCTGGGGCAAGAAAAACTGAATAAAATGGCATCGGCTGCATGTTTTATACCCCTGACCATCTGACGTCATGGAAGAGGAGGCAGCAACCGATGCAGGACCCAAGACTTTGTTATTCAGGCCGACTGAGGGCAGCCTGCCAGCAGATTACCCAAATGTAATGACTGCAACAGTGAATACACTCTAACATCTACATTTATGCTAAGTGTACACATCTGTACTTTTTTATTTAGGACCTATTCTAACCTTTGTCTGTTGGTTTCCTCTATGTTGCCTACCCCTCTGTCAGGGCTAGGCCCGAGGAACTAGTCCCCTCTTGCCTCTTTCTTGTGTGTTTTTCTTCAGCAGGGCTAGACCCATTTAAGTTAGAGGACCTTGTCCTCTCTTCTTATCTTTCTGAGTTTATAGTCTGTGATTGTTGTGGTGAAAGAAGTAGTATGTCTAAGGAAACCAAGGACCATAAACCTTCGGGTTTCAAAAAATGCATAAAATGTCCCTGACTGACGGGCATAGTATTTGTATTTATTGCTTGGGAGCCATACATCTACAGGAGATGTACTTTTTGCCATTCTTTTAGTTCCCGGTTTCTCCAGGAAAGGAAGAATAAACTGATCTTGAAAGGTCTCCTTAAACCTTCCTTTGAGGAGGATTTAGCTAGCTCTTCCTCTTCTCACTCTAGGTTTCCCTCTTCTAAAAAAGAGAAGGTCAAGTCAGTCATTCTCCTACACCGACTGTAAAATCTGGACCTCCAGAGAAAATTGCCAGAATTGACAAGCCTTTTGCCTCTTTGGCTCCTCTGCCTTTGGAGCTGGTTGAGGTTATTGACCTAGACCGTTCAGCTTCGGCCCCAAGTTTTTCGGAGCCAGTCAAGAGATTTATTACCGGTATCCCCAACACTCAGATATCCGATTTTCCAGAGATCTCAGTCCCCTACCTTGTCTTCCAGATCCTCAAGGAATCTTTCTGAGGAGGATGCCAAGAGAGTGGTGCTTAGACTTTTGAAGTCGTCGGCACTAGCATTTGTTGTCTGCTCCGATCCAATCGGTTCGGGAGCTGTCTAAGGCCATATTACCTGCGTCTGTTCCTCCTCTGAGCCATGTCGGTCTTTCGGAGCCAGAGCTATCGGAGATGTCTGTTCCAACACCCCAACTGTCTGTTTCTGAGCAGAGTTTTGCTCTGGCACCTTCTGTGCCGTCCCTGGTGTCTAGGAGACTAAGTTCACCAGTCGGCCTCGATGGGGATGCTCGGTATCCGAACTTCTTCGGTTCCGAGCCTACCTCTCAGTGCATCGGCTCAGCTGAGCTCGGTGGTGTCCTCGGAGCTGGAGACGTCTGCCTTCGAGATGATGAGGAGCGTGCTCTCTAGATCTTCAGCACCACACAAGGATACCGATGCTCTTCTCCCTCAAATTCCAACCTCTGTCTTAGCACCATCTCTCTCTCTTGACAGCAGAGAACCGCAGCCTCAGGAGCCCCCCTTGGGTGGCCCCCAGTCTTTCGAGACCTCCCCAGAATACCCTTCTGAGGAGTCTCCTCAGAAGAGAACTTGCAAGAGGAAGCACGTAGACTCCCCTGATGAGTGCATCACCTCTGACACTGACCTCGAGAAGTCAGAAGGGTCCCCTAGGTCGTCCTCTGATGATATCTCCTTTGTAGATATCCTAGAGGTCCTGAAACAGAGAGGTAGCTGGCCCACTGTCACCCCTTCTGATGAGGAGTCTGTGTACCTGAAGGCTTTCGGGTCCCAACCTTCAGCCTCTTTGGTGTCTCCACCTTTCAATGAGCTGTTAAATTTGGTGAGTCGAAAGGTGTGAGAAACTCCTGATGCAGTGGAACCAGTCTCCAGAAGGCCAAGCAAATTTCTTTCAGCTCCTAGAGAAAAAGAGTTTTTGACCAAAGGTGTGCCTGTAGATGCCATGGTGCTGGCAGCAGCCACAAAGGAGGAACTAGCAGAAACGTCCTCATCTGTCCACCCACCAAACAAAGAGTCTTGAACGATGGACAGATACAGGAAGCGTATTGTTTCTTCAGCGGCTTTTTCACTCAGATCGCTGAATTACCTCACCCCTTTCACTAGGCTTCAAAGAGATCTCCTAAAAGAGCTAAGAGATGCTCTCCAAGGTATTTTTAACTGAAGGAGTCCCAGAGAAGGTTACTGCTCAGTTGTCCACTTTAAACTCTATTGTTAACTCCTCCATGAGGCTGATGTCTTACACAGCAGATGGAGCGAGCAGGGCAGTGGGTTCAGGAGTCTCCCTTAGGAGACACTCGTGGATGCTCTTACGTAACTTTGCGGAGCCCTTCAAATCTACATTTACCAATGCCCCCTTTGACGGTTCCTCTTTGTGTGGACCAAAGGTAAAAAAGACACTCAACAAATGCGAGCAGGAAGGGAAGACTCTCTCTGCCGTGGGAGTATGTTTTTCCATCCCTTGTAGACCATACCCTAAAGGTCAGAGAGGCAGAAAAATGTGGTTCAAGAAATCTCAGAGATTTTTCCTAGACGCACAAGGTGATTCCTTCTCCAGAGGCAGAGGAGGAGGAAATAATGGTAGACGTCGCTCTAGAGGCATGGGGGTCCGCAAAACCAGGGTGGCCATGATTCCTTTTGTGGATGTCCCTATCAGTGCTCCTAAAGTGTGGCCCGACTGCGCTTCTCTGGAGCCCGTCGGAGGTCACTTATCTTTGTACCCAGAAGCCTGGCATGACATCACACAAATCAAGTGGGTACAAAGAATAATTTCCAGAGGATACTCCATACTGTCCCCGCAGACTAGATAGGATTCGGAACTTACTCCAAATTCTTTTAGTGTCAAAACAAACGGGACTGGAGGCCCATGTTGGATCTCAGCAAGTTAAACGAATCAGTGAAGAAGTCCAAGTTCCGAATGGTAACACTGCAGTCTTTACTCCGTCTGTTAGGGAAAAGACAATTGGATGTGCTTCATAGACCTCCAAGATGCATACTACCACATAAAAATGGACAGAGCATCAAGGAGTCATTTATGCTTCTGGCTGGGAGCCAGTCATTACCAATTTCGTGCTCTGCCCTTTGGTCTCACCACAGCCCCCAGGGTGTTCACCAAATGCATGGCAGTAATAACGGCTCACTTGAGACGTCTTGAATTCCAAGTGTTTCCGTACCTGGACGACTGGTTCCTGACTGCCACCACCAGGCACCTACTTCTACAAGCCAGGGATTCAACCATCTGAGTCTGCACTCAGCTAGGCATTACTATAAATTGGGATAAGTCTGCCTTGTCGCCCTCTCAATATGTGACTTTTATAGGCGCAGAAGTAGGCAGTCGCAATGATGGCTCGCCTTCCTTCAGACAGAGTGCAAAATCTAAGACCACAAATATACAGCCGGCTTCCCCAACATGAGGTCAAAGCAAAGACAGTGCTCAAACTTCTAGGAACCATGGCCTCTATACTGTAACTCTAGTTCCACTAGCAAGACTACATACAAGAATTCTACAGTGGCTACTGTTTTTCCAGTGGTCTCTTCAGCAACTGCCTCTCTCTCATCCCATTTTAATAACAGAATCTTGCAAAAAGGACCTTCGTTAGTGGATCCAGTCCAATCAACTAACGCTAGGGAGACCATTCATTCCTCACCAACCTATTGCTGCTTTGACCACGGATGCCTCACAGGTAGGGTGGGGGGGGGCATTATCTAGGAAGGACAGTCCAAGGCACATGGCAAGAACACGAGGCTAACTTGCATATCAGTGCTGTAGAGATGAGAGCAGTGCTACTAGCATTCCAAGCACTTCACAACTTTCTTCCTTTAGGGACAGTAGCAATCCAGTCAGACAATATGTCAGTGGTATGGTATATAAACAAACAAGGGGGAGCCAGATCCTACCCCCTATGTCGAGAGGCTCTACGTGTTTGGCAGTGGGCGATATCTTCCCAACACTTTCTAGTTGCAAGGCATATCCTGGGGAGATCCAGTGTGATAGCCGACAAGCTCAGCAGGGCAATCTTGATGCCTCATGAGTGGTCTCTGAATCAGAAAGTCACAGAACAGATTTTCCGCAAATGGGAACAGCTTTGCTGCGATCTGTCTGCCACCCCAGTGAACACCAAATGCAGCAGCTACTTCACCCTTATCCCCCCTCTGGGGGCGACACCAAGAGACGCACTCATCCACAATTGGCCCTTGGGACTTCTTTATGCTTTTCCTCCCTTTTCGCTAATATCGAAAGTGATCCAGAAAGCAAAGACTTTGGGAAGCAGAATGATTCTCATCACTCCTTACTGGCCTTGTCAGATTTGGTTCCCCTTTCTCGGGCCTCAACTTCTGGACGATCCATGGACTCTGGACCCAGTACCAGACCTTCTGACACACATGTCAGGCATGTTCCATCCCTGTCTCCACACCCTCAACTTGACAGCGTGGCTGCTCCACTTCCATCCCTAGTCGGGCTTCATGATTTTCCCTCTGCGGTTACACATATCCTGACATCTTCTCATATACCTTCTACGAGAAAATTGTACAATAGCAAATAGAAAAGATTTTCTCTCTGGGCACAAGCTAAGAACATAGATCCATACACAGCCTCAACTCCCTTAGTGTTAGAATTTCTAACCAAACATTTTCAACAGGGAGCAGCTGCTGCTACAGTCAAAGTTCAGTTAGCAGCTATCTCCAGTTTTCATTTGGGACAACATAAACCTAACCTTATGGCCCACAGATTGTGAATCTTTTTTAAAAGGCACTACCTTACTAAGACCTCCTTTTCAAGAACCTGCATCTCCCTGGGATCTAAATTTTCTTTCAAAACTTACCTCACAACCCTTTGAACCTTCACAGACAGTGTGATTTAAAATTCTTTTCATGGAAGACCATTTTTCTGGTAGTTACGTCCACCAGAAGAGTGTCAGAGCTGCAAGCACTCTGTCAAACCTCCTTACTTGATATTTCATAGAGACAGAGTTTCCCTTCGCACTAACCCTTCCTTCGTCCCCAAGATTTGTTCACAATCAAACATTAATCAAATTATTGAACTGCCAGTCTTTTTTCCAAATCATACAAAGAGGAATACAACTTTCATCAACTCGATGTACACAGACAGTTAAGGTTCTATCTACATAGAACCAAAGAGTTTAGGAGATCAGACCAATTATTTGTATCTTTTTTGGAGACAAGAAAAGGAATGCCAGTCTCCAAGATAATGTTATCAAACTGGATTTCAAATTGCATATCTTTTATTTACTCTTCTAATGGCAAAGAACTCCCATTCAAAATTAAAGCTCATTCCACCAGATCTGTATCCACATCTGCCGCTTTTCAAGCCAGAATTCCAGTGGACAGTATATGTGCAGCAGCAACTTGGGCTACCCCTCATACCTTTATTACTCCTTACAAATTGGACTTGGCCTCAAAGGGTAGAGCCTCCTTTGGTTCCACGGTTCTTAGGAGTATATTCCCGTGAGCCACCCAAGAAAAAGATGCTAGGGATGCTCTCCCATATGTAAGAATGAAGGCGAGATAGGACTACAGAGCATAAAGAAATTATGTACTCACCATAACATTCCATGTTTGTAGTCCATCTCGCCCTTCATTCTTATGAACCCACCCACCTACCCCCATCCATGTACCCTTGGAGGATCTAGAGACAAGATAGCATCCATCTTCCTTAGGGTTGGAGACCTTTCATCTTTGTTTTTCCTTGTGGAAATACTTTATATCACTTTTATAGACAGCAGCAAACGAGATCAGGGGATTCTTACTAGTGCATTGTGGGATACCTACCTTGCCACGAGCCAGCGTAGAGACTTTGAGCTTTGTAATCGGCCAAGTCGGAGCCAAGGATCTGCTCCAAACCCATATGCAAGAAAGAAGGACGAGATGGACTACAAACATGGAACGTTGTGGTGAGTACATAACTTCTTTTTTTAGTCAACTCATCTCAAGCTGCCCGACCGTCTGAATGCCCTGAAGCTTTGGCAGTTAGAAAGTATAGCTAAGGCTACGTTTTACACACACACACACACACTATATATATATATATATATATATATATATATATATATATATATATATATATACACACATACATGCACACACACACACACACACACACACACACACACACACACAGAGATGTGTGTGTGTATATATATATATATATATATATATATATATATATATATAATGTGTGTGTGCGTGTTTTTGTGTTGATATATATTATAGAGGAATATACTTCTGTAATTTCTTTTTTTTCTTCTTCTTATATTTGTTTTTATGTTATGTTTGTCTTGGAGCTTATTTCCCTGGGCCTCTACTGAACATGGACATATATCCAGTTAGACTAGCCCGGTCTACAAATGTAAAATAAATAAAAATAAATGAAATGTATGGATTTTTTTATATATATATATATATATATATATATATATATATATATATACACACACACACACACACACACACACACACACACACACACACACACACACACGTATATTTTGTGTGTATGGATCTTTGTCAGAAGGTAGAGTTTTCAGAAATTCAAAATTCATATGATCAGGTTTCCGAAAACTCAAACTTAAAAAAACACAAAAAAATCTACCTATTTTATGTTATTTTGCAGGGGGGGGGTGGGCAAGCCCCCCTGCACCTCCCACACCCCCTGTAAATTTAACTCCAAGATTATACTACAGTGAGGAAAAGGATAAATTTGCTGATCTGTGCTGTACAGTTCTACCATATAGTCCTGACCATATGAATTTCAAAGTTTTGAAATTTTGATTATCTGTTAGGGATCGTGTGTGTGTGTGTGTGTGTGTGTGTGTGTGTGTGTGTGTGTGTGTGTGTGTGTGTGTATGTATATATCTATATATATATCTATATATATATATATATATATATATGTATGTATATGGGATCATATATATATATATATATATATATATATATATATATATCTGTACGTATGTGTACATATATATAATGGACATAGATAAAGTAAGGGAGGTTTGGCGGTGAAGCCTCCTTACAGAAATGCTGCTTCTCTCCAGCAGTGTTAGTGGGTATTCAATTGAACGAGTTTCAGGTTTACTTGTGAGGATTCTAACATTGATAGCATGTATTGGTACTCTAGTGAGGTGGCATGCATTACATTGCAGTAATCGTTTCAGAATTGACTTTGACACTGTTGTAATCGTGTGTTAGCTATTTATAGCAAAGTCAGCTTTTCTAAATATTTTTAAGCACAGTTCTGGTAACACAACTTTTTCTTTGTGAAATGTTCAACTCTGGAGCAGTTGTATACCTGTTTGACACCACTTGCTCTGCAGTGACAAGTCAATTTGCACTGGGCATCTATTCTTCACTCTAGGGTGGTTCTGGTCTTCCTTCTAGGGTAGTCATGTTTTTTCCCTCCAGGTTATTTATTTACTTAGTGATAGATTCATTTTGTCTTATGTTGATTAGAATTTATTAATTCAACTCTCTTCAAGATGTTATTTAAACATATATGTCTGTATTTTTTAAAAGAAGAACTATTACAGTGATTTAATGAAGAAATAGTACTAACTTTAATGTAGTTTTTTTTGTTTTTTTTATTTTTTTTTATGTTTTTGATAGTTTATAGGATGTGTTATGAATGGCATAAAGTACTGTAAATAATGCAGCCATGTACTATTTTAAGGGGTGCATTATTTTCATTTTGATTGGATAAATGGTTCTGTATTATGACAGCTGTTTGTTTTTGGCACCACTTCCCTTATTTTATGATCCAGGAAGTGATGTTTGTTAATGACTCTGCTGAAGTTCTGAAATGATTATTTAGAGGATTTCAGGAAAACATTAAAGACTGTGGAGGAATTTCATACAAGTGGACTTTGAGGAATCAGAAGGTTGTTCTTAGAGATGATGACGATTACATGAACAAGATTACTTATTCAACCCCTGATGGTGGTTCTAGAAATGGTTCTGGTCAAGGCCATAATGTTGAGGTGAACTCAGCAGCGGAGGTCTTTTTGGAGCAGCATCCTCCATGGAGATTCCAGAGATGGGAGAATGGTTGAGAGATCAAGAAAGCAACCTTGGATTAACAGGAACCTATCAACAATGATGGAAACACTTGAGGAGTGGTCACATGAAATGTCAGTCCCATTGGAGGAATCGGCATGGCTGGTTTTGACATTGCAGGACTTGTCTGCAGGTACTGTTGTAGATTTTTATGGTTTCAGAATTTATAATTGTAGCTATCTTCGTATTACTCCAGTGTTTGGTTCCCTTTTTAAAAAGAATGGTTTAATTTTGTTCCATCCAGAAGTCTTAGTTTGGGTGACACATTGTTAGAACTAAAATTGTACACCAAAAAATTGAATTTGGAATTTGTGTGTTATCCCCAGAAGACATTGGTGATGCTTCTAATGTTTTAAGTAGGAAGAGTACTTTCAACCCCCCCCCCCCCCATGTTGTCTCCTAGTGCCCTTTCTGAAAAATTGTGCAACAATGACATTTGGACGTGGTGTAGCCAAAAGAGACTGTATTTCTACGGTCCCACTAGAGATGAGAAATATTTGATGGATCAAATGTCTAAGAATAAAAGCATGTGTGTGATGAAACCTGATAAGGGGGGAAGGTGGGGTTATTTTAATGGACAAATTTCTCTATTTTCAAAAAAATGCTGGACTATTTGTTGAAATTTCCATTCATGAAATTGATATTGCTAATCGCAGGATTAATATGTGGTTAAAGGATTTTTCTTACTTAAGGTTTACTACCACAAATAAGGGAATTTTTTACATGTTAAGAAGCCCATACATCCAGCCATTTCTGGAATACCCAAAGTTAAGAAATATGTGCTTGACCCTCCACTTTGATGGATTGTAGGATCTAAAATTGAACCAGCTGCCAAGTATGTGAAATCAAAATTAAAGAAATTCTGGGAGGACAAGGGTCACATTTTGAAGGATTTTTGACTTTTTTTAAAGATTTTATCAAAAATATGGTTTTCAGCTGATGTCCTCCTATACTATTGATATTAAAGATTTATTTTTAGTGATACTCTCATGACACTGGTATGAGCTGGTTCGTTGAGCCATGGTAGTTTAAACCAATTTCACAAAAGCTGATGCTGATGTCCTCAATCAGTGTATGGATATGGTATTGAAGAACAAATTTGTGTTTTACGATGGTGAATATTAAGGGTATTGAAGGATGACCCCATGGGGGAGGGGCCCTCAGTGCCAGTTTTTGCTAATTTGATTTTATGGTACTGGGAAAAACATTGTCTTTTCCTGTCCATCTTGGCCTTGTATTCAACTGTATTTGAGGTTTTTGGACAATCTGTTTATTATATGGCAGAGTGGAGTGGATGAATTATCTTTTATTGATTATATTAATGCTCCTAGTGAATTTGTGTGGATATTTTGGTTACTAAAAATATAATTGGAGGAAAGTATGAATCTAATTACAGGAAGGAGATGCACTCTAGTAGTTTCCTCCACTACAACAGCATCCCCATGGTAGAAAAAAAAATGGAAAAGGGGCAAATGATGAGGTTGAGTAGGTTTATTTAGGAGGATGTGATTTTTGAAAAGGAGACACTTTATGTGAAATGTTTGTACAGTGTGGCTATCCCCCTAATTTGCTACAGTAAACATTCAACCATGTTGCGGGTGAGAGCCACGCATGATACAAACCCGTTTTTTTGCAGCAGGATATCATTGTGATATGTAGCAAAATCAATAATGATTTAACAGGGGCCTTAATTCTGAAGTAAAATAGGGATGGGTCCCTTAAAATGTTAATTTGCAACAATTGATCTAATTTATTTGGTACTTTTAACCTTATGGATAGAGTAGGTTTAACTCGGAAATTTGTAGTTAAGAACCGTATTAATTTGAAGTTTACTTTTGACGGGGCAAATTCTGAAATGGTGTGCACCACTAGAAACATTGGAATGAGAAAATGTGGGGCCTATAAGCAATGTATATTTATTTTTCTTGGTCCTCACAGTACTATTACAAGGTACCCAAGAGTTATTTCTGTCACTGGGTGTTAGAGTTGTAACACCAGGGGAGTGGTATGTATAGCATTATGTGCCACATGTCCTGCTTTTTATGTGGGTAAAACTGAGGGGCCTTTGAAAACTAGGATTTATCAACATCTTTATTAGTAGGGGTAATGTGACTAATGCACTTTGTAGACACTCAAACAGTTGAGGATTTTAGGAAGTTATCTTTTGTCATAGTGGAAAAAAGTTAAGCCTGTCATTGGGGGGGGGGGGGGGCGGTTTTGTTTAGAACATAGAGAATTGCACTGGTAAATTCTCTCTTATGTATGAGGGCAAATAGGATACGATAGTTAGGAATCCTGAGGTTCTTATTTAGTAATAAATTCATTTTTTTCTTGTATTGATTATAATTTATTAATTCTGTTCATAGTATTATGTAAACTTGTATGCATATATTTTTTGAAAGAAGAACTATTATATTGATTTAATGAAAAAATGTACTAACTTTAATAGAGTTTATTTTTTTTAACAGTTTTTGATAATTTATGGGATGTTTTAAGAATGTTGTAAACCACTGTAAATGATGCAGCCTTGTACTTTTTTAAGCTCTACATTGTTTTATTTTAAATTTGATTGGTTGAATGATTCTGTATTATGACTTTGTTAATGACTCTGATGGTTCTGAAGCACAAACAGAACGGATGTGCATAGTCTCTTTTCAGTAAAGTACGTGGCATCTACTGTTTGGTGTATTTGTTTCTTATTATGCTTCAGTAATGGTTACGACACTGATTCCTTTAGTCTAGGAACTTCTTTGTCACAGAAGTATTTGATGAATTTCTCATATCCATACAATGATGATAACCATTCCTTTTTTGTCAGAACCAGTTTGTTGTGTGCCTTTCTTAATGTTTTTGACCTGTCAGCAACTGGTCTGTTTTTCCTGTAGGTTTATCAGACCTATACCATTCTGGCCGGCACCTATTTTCAGCACAGCTGACTGGCACCTCATAGCATTGTAAGGTTAGGTTATCTTTAACTAATTTCTTGGGTTACTTCTTGGATGTGATCTTTTTCCTTTCACACCACACTTTTGGTTATTAGTTTCCTTATCTCAAGGCTTTCCTTTTCATATTTCCATTTCCATGATGCATCTTATTTTGACAATTTTCTTAAAGGTTTAATTATCTGTGATGTATTGGGTACAACATTTTAAAAATACTGGATGTTCTTCATGTTGATAAAGCTGTGTGGCATATATTCTGCATAGGTATAACAGCCGGCCAGCTTCCAAAGGATCAGGGCAGCTTCCATGTGCCCAAACCATTAGGTAGCTTGTGCAGAGCTGACTAAGACAGGTTTGGGTATCAAGCCATTAATGGCTTTCCTGCTCTTGAGGAAAGCACTCCTGTGTTGGCTTTCTGGGATCAACTGTTGTCTCACATTTTTCTGTTGCTGGACAGATGCATTTCATTCAGGGTAAAATACTACCACATTACTTTTAAAGGTTACGGGTTTGTGAGAAACGAGTGCCTTTAAGCTAAGAAGAAGCGTTTCCATGACAGTCTCGTGACTTTTGTATACTTTTGAAGTAGGAGTGCACTTTTTCACTTTTGTGGTTAAAAGTTATATAAATCTACTATTTATGTGAAAACTGTTTAAACTTCTTCCATCCTCAATAAGTAAACAAAGTGTTTTTTAAATGTATTTTTTGTGGGGGATGGGGGAAGTATCTTTTGCTACTTTCATGTTTTACGGACAGTTGCTACAAGCTTTCTGGGGAAATGAGAACCATTTTGGAAAAAACTACTTATCTCTCAGTCAGACCTTCTTCCATCTACAAAAAGGAAAAGATAAAGATTAAGTAACCTTTGCCCTTACAGTGGGTTAGTAATTTGCCTCAGTCACAGGTGTGTGATTCTGCAGCCTCCTCAGACCACATTTTCTTTTTCTTTGGATCCTACTGGTGGTTTTCATTCAGCCACCATGGACTAGAGATTAGCCACAACCTCTGATGGCGGTTGGGGGGTGCCCTCAGTGGGCAAGGGAGAACTTCTCTTGTTGGTCATGGGAGAAGGGGCAGGGAATGTGCCCCTGCTTAGCCAGAATGTTGTGCCCATCCCTGAGGAAGCTGTTGGCAGTAATGGATCTGTTTTCCCCATTGTTCCAGTCAAAAAGATACATAAAACTAAAGATTTGGCTACTCTTGTGTTAGTTACTGTGGACAGGAGTAACTGGGCTTGGCTCGGTGTCTTATGCAGGCTTGCATCCTTTCTTGTAAAGTGTTTTTGGTAAAAGGAAGAGAGATTTCTATTTCCCTGAAGAGGTTCATGAAATGCAGTAAGGGAACGTGAAGGGACAGATGCAGTGTTTTTTCTCAGGTTTCTGATTCAGATTTTGAGGAGAGTGTGGCATCTGAATTTTTCTATGAAATATTTTCTTTCTCTGAAACTGTTTCCAGAATGAACTATTGTTTTCAGTGGGAAAATACTGGAGTTTCTCACGGTCTTAGAAAATATGATTTGTTTCAACTTTAATTTCCAAACCCCCCCCCCCCCCCCGAGCTGTCATCATTGGAGGATGTGTTTGCATAATCCTGTAGTTCCAAGCTGCTGCCCCTAAGAAAGCAAATAGAATGTACAAAGTACCTCTGTCTTTCATGTTTTTATACACTAATCCTAGAGCTGACCAAGCAGTTATAGCTGCTGCCAGGCATTTTGTTAATTCTTATCCTTCTTTTGAAAGGATAGTAAAGCTTTTGATACATTTGGGGGGGGGGGGGTGTCCATTTCTGCAACTTTGATTTTTAGAATTCTGAACAGTCAGGCAAATATGTGAAGTTCCGTCTTGACAGATTGTAAAAGTATGAGGAATGTTTTGGCTGCAGTTTCCTCTTGAAGGAAAAAAAAACTTGCTTTGTATACTTTAGTGTCTACCATTTCTCTGATCAGTACTCATTGTTTGAAATGTGTTTATGACTCTAGATTCTACTTCTACGGCTGCTGCCATCATCACTGCTTTAAGGTGTTTGCATAGCTACATTCTCGGAGCTTCAGAAATTATGTCAAAAATGAAATTATGAATTCTCCCTTGGATAGAGATTGTTTTTGGACCCTGTGCTGCACGGGTTGTCAAATGTATAATGGGGAGATGTAAGCTAGCTCAGGGACTCTCTCAGATTTTCTCCCCTCCTCCTCTAAATTCTCAGAGGGATTTTCTGTTTCCTCATCTGATTTTGGCAAGAAACAAAATAAGCATTGTCAGCAGAATGCTGGTAAGCAGATAAAAAAAAAGTGGCAGAGATGTTCCAGAAAGAAAGTGGGATCCCCAGAACAAAGGGCAGTCAGTCAAACATGTCAGAATGACTAAATAAGGGACATTGCCCCCCCCCACACACACACGCACACACACACTTCCCACCCTGACAGTGGCTTCCACCTTCCAGAAAGTCTGAATCTTCATCTCTGTCTTTACATACATACATACATACAAACATTTCAAGCACGGGCACTAATGCCCTTCTAGCTTGCCAATATACCACAACACTTGTTCCCATAATAAATGTCCAGGCTGTTCTTAAAAATATCTAAACTAGTACTTGCTTTAATGTAATTTGGTAGTCTGTTCCATGCATCGGCTACTCTGTCATTGAACCAATTAGTACACTTCTCATTCGTATAGAATCTTCTACATAGGTTGTGTGATTGATTCTCTAGTACGTTTTGTTAACACCAAATATTCCCAGAGGTAGTTGTCACTAAATGTGCTATATACCTGAATAAGGTTTCCTCTTGGATATCTGTAAGAGACACTGTACAAGTTCAGATATTTTAGTCTTTCATAACAACTTAAATTTTCACATCCATGGATACCATTGCTATGTTTCCATAGTACTCTTTCCAGTTTAGTCATGCTTGTTTTCTTATTGACTTTCCATATTTTTATTCCATACTCAAGTTTGGGTCTAATGTACTGTAACTAACAAACAATGACTTCATTATTTTTGATTTCCTAGACTTTATAAATCTTTTTATACAGCCTATAGTTCTATAACTGTCATTAACCAATTGGTTGATATGATTAGAAAAAACTCATAGCTGAATCTATCCATATACCCCAAGTGCTTAAATGAGTCTACAGTTTCAATCGCTGTGTGCTGTATTAATTATTCACCTTTCAGTTAATGCCTACCAAATCTCATATGCTTAGTTTTTGATGTATTTATCAGCATATTATTCTCCTGTGCCCAAATGGTCAATTAGTCGAGTTACTTTGCAGACATGCCTTATCTGTAACGCATGTAATCAGTTTACCGAATTTCAGGTCATCTACATATAGACTGTAGAACACCTCAGATTTAGGTCTGAAAGATACAATCTAAACAAGTAAGGTCCTAGGACAGAGCCTTGTGGGACACCCTGACTGTAACCAAGGATTTTGCCTATCCAGTTTCTGTATGATACTTGCCATGTCCTATTAGTAAGCCATGTAGCTGTCCATCTTATGAAGAGTGCATCAATACCTAGTTGTACTAATTTATTGATCAGTGTTGTGTATGACCCTGTCAGATGCTGAAGTTAAATCTATATAAATTACATCACAGCACACATTTTCAATAATAGCTGTTATATTGTTATAGAACATCATGTTACAGGTGGTTAATAGATCTGTTTTCAACATATGCATGCTAATATGTGGTTTCAAGTCCCAACCTATCCAGTTCTAACAATAACTTATCCGATACTACCTTCTCCATTATTTTTCAACAACATGAAAGTAGACTTAAGGGTCTGTATGACTCTGGGTTTGTTCTACTCTGCCTTCCCATAAAAACAGGTTTAATAAGCGCATGTCTCCAGTCTTGAGGAATCTCCCCATATTTGTATGACCTAGTGAATAATGAATGTAATGGTATTGTAAGTTCTTGCTGAAGTGTTCTTAGTCATTGTTAGTAATTCCATCTCCTCTCTGTGCTTTGTTTGGATCCAGTTTGTGCAGTTCTGTTTCAATATTATCTAATTTGATTCCAGTATCTGGGGTTATCTGGATGTCACTAGGACAACTTACCATCCCTTTTGTAGAGCCAAACTGTTTTGCATAAGATTTTGTAAATATATCTATAATCATTTGTCTGAGAACAAATTTTAGAATCTGCACACAGTTCATCAGTCTGTGTCTTTACTCATTCCACATCTTATGTATCTATAAAAAGGTTTCCTATCATGCTCAGCATGTTTATATAAAATTTCTTCAACTTTTTCTTGATCTTGTCTCACACTATGCTTAAGCTCTTTGTTCAGCTTATTTCAGTTTTCAAAGTTATAGTTCAACCTGTCTTCCATTTCTTATATTTGTTGCCTCTCACCTTAATCAGATGTCTTGTTCTTATGGAAGTATATCTGCCTGATGTATGCCTGATAAACATTTTTTTGATTTTTTCCACTCAAATAGTTTCTCTTTCAAACCTTTCCAAATTCCATCTGCATGACTCCAGTTGTTTTACATAGTGACTGTTTTGCTTCCATATAATCTGTAATTAACCTTCTGTACATTATCTTAGATTTCAGTTTGGCAGAATTATCTAGCAAAAAATTAACTTTTATAACCCCATGGTCACTGCACATCAGTGGTGTTAAAACTTGACTTGGTTACAGTAATTTCTTAGGGAACACAAACAATGTCTAGTATGTTCTATTCCCCTGGTAGTTTTTTTTTTACAATCTGAAGCAATAATTGTTCCTGAATATACACTGTGAATAATTTCCTTGCTAACGTAGAATCAATATTCCAGTCTGTTTCTGGTAAATTTAAGTCCCCAGCTAATATTATTATTCCTCCCTGTGTTTCATGCAAGAAATGTATGAATTCCTGTAGGTCATCTGCTCTTGACTTTTGTGGTCTGTACACTCCCAACAATTGCTATATGTTCCAGTGTTGTCTTTATTGTCACAGTTACGCAGTCTATAGTGTTGGTGTTATTGTTGAACATGCAATATTCACAAGTCTCATAGCTGTTTTTAATCCCTGTCATAACACCGCCACCTGATTTTTTATTAGAATGTCTGTTACAGTAAAAACATTTATACCCTGACAGAACTGGTTTTCAGTCATTGTTCTTTAACCATGTTTCACAAACAATAACAACATCAATCTTGTGGAAACGTAGCAAATTTTCCAATTAAAAGTTATTATTAATGCTCGTAACATTAACAGCCATCAGTGAGGTATCAAATATTGCTATCTGTGGGCTGTTAAATTTTACACATGGCAAAAATCCTGCCTAGTGTTTGTCAAATATTGCAAAATATCTGCTGTAAAAATTCTCTTCCCTGATCTAGACAAATGCACACTATCCTGTCTGAACACCTGTGCCCAAAACAAGGCTTGGATGCTCTACACATTTCCATTTTTTAAAACAGGACATTTTTTCCATGTAGGTATTTACCCCAAAAAATCTTTTCATTCTCAGTGACCTGACTATCCTTTCAGTAGGTGATTTGTGAAAAATACGTCCTAACACCAGTACAAGCAATACTATCCAAGTTGCCTGTCAGTTCCCTACTAACAGTCAGAGATTCCTTGCGGATGACATAATTTGTAGCAACATGAATAAAAATAGAGCCACATTTCCTTACATTAAGGCGTTCTAAGGCTTCGATTTTTGCTCCTGGCAAGAATAACACTATTCGATGTTCATTATCATTTCTGCAAATATATGTATCATTTCCTCTTGGGTAACATTTTTCAGACAAATGCATCCTAAATGTGATCCACATAGGATACAGCAGTGGGAGAAAATTCCTCCTTTCCAGAGGATTCTTCCTCATTCACTAGGCCAAACCCTTCTCTTTCCTCCTGTCTTGCATCATATGCAGGTGGTAATAGAAGCTGTTCCTCTTTTCTAGTTAGGGAAAAGATTTTACTCTATTTTTGGTGCCAAAGAAAGAAAATACCTGGAGATCATTTCTTTCCTGAATCAGTTTATGATGGTGCCAGAGTTCAAAATGTTTTCTCTTCCCAACCTATTACCCTGTCTTCCTCTTTGAGTTTTCTAGTAATCTTAGATTTATAAGTTGCATAGCATTATCCCAGTTTCAGGTGTTAAGGTTTTGTGTATCTGGATCACATTATCAGTTCTGTGCCTTACCCTTTGCCCTATCCAGTGTTCCAGAGTTGTTCACAAAGTGTCTGTCTCCTGCTGTAGCCCATTGCAAGCTACAGGGTCTCCACATTTTTCCATATTTGGATGAATTGCCCATCTTCGCAGAGTCTTTTTCAGTGTGTCAGGAATCAGTAACCTGGATAAGAGATGTCCTACACAAGCTGGAATTCCAAGAGAGCATTTGTCTGTTTTGGCTCCATCACACAGGATTGTGTATCTGGGTTACCTGCTACATACCTCAGTACAAATTGCTTTTCTTCCGCAGAATAAAGCAGGTATGTATTTAGACTTATTCTAGGGGTTTTCCACTCAGACTTCTGTTATAGCCATTAGCCAAGGAATACCTCATGATTTTGGATCTTATGGCTTCCATTATTCTCACAATACCTGTTGCAAGATTCCACATGAGAAAGATGCAATAATATCTGAAATCTCTCTGGTCCATCCATCAACACCCATTGTCCTTTTCAAATCCCAGTGCTCGGATTTGTGAAAAGGGAAATCACTTGGTGGAGACATCCAATCTCTCAGAACCTAGGGCTTCATTTTCTCCTTTTGCTCCAAAGCAGTCAGTTACAATAGACACTTCAGACTTTGCTTGGGAAGTAGCGTCACTGAGTTCAAAAGTGCAAGATCTTTAGGATAAGAAAAACACTTAAACATAAAACAGATTCTAGTACAATCTCTCAACTCTCTGAATAATCTGTCGTCTCTAGGACCTCTTTAAGTGACTACAGACAATACCACAGTGATGACGTACATAAACAAGCAAGGGAAAGCCATATCTCACCCCTAAGCAGACTTGGCCATGTTAGCATGGGATGTACAATGGATATAAAAAGTTTACACACCCCTGTTAAAATGCCAGGATGTCCTTCAAGGATGCATCTGCAGTCATAACAAATGGGTTGTCCTGTCGTCAGGCAGCCCTTCGGTCGGCCGGATTCCAAAGTCTGGGTCCGGCTTCGGCTGATGTCGCACTTCACCCGACGTCATCTCTGCTGGTCTTCGGGTATAAAGGCATCAGCCGACGCCATTTTCCTCAGTCTTTCTTGCCGTGGCGCCAAGCAGAAGCTGTTCGCAAGTGCCGGTCGGTCAGATCCAGAGATTACTACTACCGAATACTACTTCAAGACTTCTAAAAGCTAAGTACCCCGTTGGGGACTCTTTCTTGCCTCAGCCGATGTCAGAAAAAGTCAATAACTGTTTAACTTGTGGGAAACAAATACCTCATAAAGATTTCCACTCTTACTGCCTGCCTTGCTTAGGCCCAGACCACGACGTAGCAGCCTGTTCAGCCTGTGCTTCCTTCAACCGACGAACGCTTAGGCGTCGGTCGGAGTTTGCTGAACAGTTTTTCGGCTCAGATTTTGCGTACATTATGCCGTCGGATCCTCCGACTACCCAAATTGTTAAAAAACGCAAAGAAAAAGACCGACACTCGCGGTCCGCGGTTTCGGCCGAAACCACGGTTAAGCAAGCCGTGAGTGTCTCTGTTTTGGCCGAAACTGAGAAAACCGGTCAACCTTCAGCCGAATCCATGACTACTACTGAGGCTCCTGCTACCTTAGTTGAATCGGCCTCTGAAGTTTTGCCTACTACTGTGGTTCCTAGTGATTTATCAGACACCATCCCTTTGGATGTCTCTACCCCAGCACGTGGTGCTGATAGGCCTCCTGCAGCCATGTCTATTAAGGCCTTTGCCAGGGCTAAAGCAGCCAAAACTGTTAAATCAGTGCCTGTTAAGCCCCCCTCACACAGGCCCTCTTCTAGTTCACAAATGCTTACTCTGGCAGAGGATTTAATATCCTTAATTAGAGGATTCCAATCTCACCCAGACAGGGCCTCTCAGCCCGCAGAAAAGAGACGTAGAGCAGAGCCCCGAGCCAGTGTCCTCTGATGATTCTTCGGATGACTCAGACATTACAGATCAGCCAGAGGCTCCTTTTTCTACTTATGAAGATTCCGATGCTGAAGAATCCATTCCATCTGCCTCCCCACCAGAGGAATTTTCCTTTGGAGAAACCTTACATGCCATGAGAGAACAATTCCAATGGCAGGGACAAGATTTCTCAGATTCAAGAAAAAGGCTTAGGACTTTTCTGCACTTACCACAGCATAGGCCCTTAGCTATACCTCCAGTACTGCCTGTTGTGGATGATGCATTTAATGATGTTTGCACTGCTCCTGATACTTTACCTCCAGCCCCTGCCAAACCAGATAGATTTTACAGGGTGCCAGACACTCATCACCACCTATACAAGGCCCCACTTGCAGATCCTGAGACTATATCCCAGGGGCCTAAGGCAGTGGCCTCGACTTCAGCAAAAAACCCTATTCCTTCAGAAAGGGAATCCAGGTCCTTAGAGAGATGGGGGAAAAAAGTTTACACCTCTGCTACTCTCTCAGCTAGAGCTCTAAACTGTCAGTTTCATATGATCCAATACCAAGAGTTTATGCTTGATCAGTTAACTAAGAAGCTGTCCTCTGATGACTCCTTAGATAAGAAATATGTTTTAGAAATGGTGAATAACATTCAGCAGGTTAGTAACCATTCTTTAAAATGTGGCTATGATGCACTGGAGGCTTCATTTAGATCAGCCATGACTGGCACAGTGATAAGAAGGCATGCATGGTTGAAAGAACAGGTCTTGCCGGATCATGTTAAAGCAAAGCTGTTAGATGCTCCTATGGATAAGGCCAGTTTATTTGGTACACCTGCTCAGCAAGTAATGAAGAAAATGGAAGAGAAGGCAAAATCTGTACAAACAGTTAAGGATTTCTTACAGGTTCAGCCCCCAAGGTTTAGCAGGAACTGGCCTGCCAAAAATTGGTCCTTTCCAGACTCCTCAAAATCTCAAAGAGGCAGGAATAGACGCTCTAGAGGCAGAAATCAATCCAGAGGAGGTGCCTACAGAGGACGACAGTGGCAAGGCAATAACCGAGGCACAGACACAATCACTGCCACTGCAACAGGACAAACACAGTGACTTGGCTCTGACACCGCCTACCAGGGAGCAAATAGCAGCACCTTTAGGCGGAAAGTTAGCCTTATTTTCGAAAAATTGGCACTATATCACAAAAGACAAGTGGATTTTGCAAACCATAGACCAAGGCTACAGGTTCCACTTCCACACCTTACCAGTAAAAAGAGGAATGCCAAACCTACCTCCAAATCAAAAAACAGAAGCTCTAAAGCAGATAGCTCAATTAACGAAGATGAGAGCTGTGGAAAGAGTACCAGTAACAGAACAGGGCAAAGGATTCTACTCCAGACTCTTCCTAGTACCAAGAAAAGAAAAGTTGGAGACCTATTCTCGACCTGTCCGTCTTAAACACATACATCATTGTCCCAAAATTCAAAATGCTGACCCTACAGCAACTTCTTCCCATGCTGGGCAAGGAGTGTTGGCTGGTAACTCTAGATCTCAAGGAGGCATACCTGCACGTCCCCATACGACCAAATTGCAGAAGATACCTCAGATTTCTTGCAGGATCAGAGCATTATCAATTCTCAGCATTGCCCTTTGGCTTATCTACTGCGCCCAGAGTATTCACAAAATGCCTGGCATCAGTAATCGCTCACTGCAGGCTTCAGGGAATCCAAATTTATCCATACCTGGATGACTGCCTGTTACAAGCGGACAACAAAAGCAAGCTGACAACAGATTTACAAAGAGTCATTTGCTTACTACAAGCCCTGGGATACACAGTCAATTTAAAAAAGTCAAGACTGATACCATCCCAAACAAGAACATTCTTGGGTGCGGAATTGGACACAGTAAAACAAATGGCATTCCTAACTGCAGAAAAACAAGAACAACTCCCTCTTTACTTCTTGGCATTAACAAAACAGAACAAACTAACAGCAAGAAAAGTACTGCAGGCCTTGGGCTTCATGGCATCATGCATAATCCTGGTCCCACATGCCAGACTGCATATGAGAAAATTACAGTGGTACCTAAAGAATTTATGGTCTCAACACAGGCACAGCTTAGAAACCGAAATCCCACTAATCCCATGCCTGAAACAGGAGTTCCTATGGTGGGCTCAAGCATGCCAGTCAAACCCAGGCTTACCCTTCCACAACTTTCAAGCAAGCCAAACCATCACAACGGACGCCTCAGACCTAGGCTGGAGGGCGCACATGTTGGACAAATGCATACAAGGATTGTGGACTCCAGACCAGCTGCACCTGCACATAAACCAAAAAGAAATGCTGGCAGTAAAACTAGCAATCCAGAAATTCAGACCATTCCTCAAAGAAGGCCATTTAATGATAAGGACAGACAACACCACAGTCATGTGGTACATCAACAAACAGGGAGGCACTCATTCATACCCCCTATGCAGAATGACTCTGGACCTTTGGAATATGGCTCTGAGCTACAACATCCAGTTACAGGCAATATTTGTGCCGGGAAAAGAAAACATCCTAGCAGACATGTTAAGCAGAACCACCTCGGATGCTCACGAATGGATGCTACATCCGGACATCTTCAAGGCCATCACAAAGAAATGGGGAATGCCACAAATAGACCTATTCGCATCCCCACTCAATCACCAGCTCAAAAAATTCTGCACAAGGACATACCACCCACTTGCATGGAAGGTGGACTCTCTATCCCTCAGTTGGAAAGGCCTGACAGCATATGCATTTCCACCTCTTCCTTTGATGCACAAGGTACTACTGAAAATCAAAGAGGAACGTCCAAGGATAATCCTGATAGCTCCGAATTGGCCAAGACAACACTGGTATCCATTGCTGAGGAGCATGTCTCAGGGGAGAATGTGGTCAATACCGCTGATGCCTTTGATGTTAACTCAGAACAACTACAACATCATGCACCCAAACCTAAAAACCTTGCAACTGACTGCCTGGAACATCACATAGCAGCAACTAACCCAGACCTATCCCAAAGGGTTAAAGACATTATCCTTGAAGCCCGCAGACCTTCAACAAGAAGGAACTATGCAGGAAAATGGAAAAGGTTTGTCATTTGGAGCACTGAAAGAGGAAAAGATGTGTCAACATAGACATTGCTAACATCCTGGAGTACTTGGCAGAGCTTCTACATACAGGCCTGTCTTATTCCTCCATCAAGATACATGCATCAGCTATTTCAGCAGAATACAGCTTCGATCCACCTGTCTTTTCGCATCCTCTACTCAGGCAGTTCCTCAGAGGGATCAAGAATGTAAAACCTCCTAGGAAACCACCATTACCAGCATGGGACTTGAACTTTGTGCTAGAAAAATTGACACTCCCTCCATTTGAACCAGCAGCAACAGCAGATCTTCAACATCTATCATGGAAAACTGCTTTCCTACTGGCAATTACTTCAGCAAGGAGGGTTTAGGAACTACAGGCCTTAATGGCAGTACAACCCTTCCTAATCTTCCATCAAGATAGGGTGTCCATGAGAACTAATCCTACATTTATGCCTAAGGTGGTATCCAGAGTGTCCTTAAACCAGGCAATCCACCTACCTACCTTCTTTCCCAATCCACAGAACAGGGGGGAAAGACTGCTGCATACCTTGGATGTACATAGACAGTTACGCTACTACCTGGACAGAACCAAAGGTAATAGAAAAACTGACCAGCTTTTAGTAGCCTATGCAACAGGAAGGGAAGGAAAAGCAATTTCCAAACAGACAATCTCCAAATGGATAGGAAATTGCATAAGATTCTGTTACTCTTACCATGGAAAACCAATTCCACAGAACATAAGACCTCATTCTACAAGGGCTACAGCCACTACCACAGCTTTCTTACGAGGAGTGGCAACCAAGGACATTATTGAGGCGGCTACTTGGACCTCCGTGCATACATTTGCCAAGCATTACAATTTACCTCTATACTCTAGATCCCGAGCAGGGTTTGCCACTGCTGTACTGCAAGGGATCCTAACTACACCATAATTCTTCTTCCTCCTCCCTAGTTTGGCTATGGTATTCTACCCATTTGTTATGACTGCAGATGCATCCTTGAAGGACATAGTACAGTTTTGTACCTACCATAAATGTAGATGTCCGAACAGGATAGCATCTGCAGTCAGGATTACCCACCCTCCTTCCCCTCTGTGGTACTCCTAGGGTATTTACCCTCCTAATAGCTAGCTGGGGGGGAGTCTCTTATGGTGTATTTGTTTGTATATATGTACATACATGCTTATTTTTTGTGTTTGCCTTCTACTATTTTGGAAACATTGGCATTTATCCAAAATTTAGCTTTCCAAGAGGGCAATTGGCATCTGGGGCAAGAAACACTGAGGAAAATGGCGTCGGCTGATGCCTTTATACCCGAAGACCAGCAGAGATTACGTCGGGTGAAGTGCGACATCAGCCGAAGCCGGACCCAGACTTTGGAATCCGGCCGACCGAAGGGCTGCCTGACGACAGGACAACCCATTTGTTATGACTGCAGATGCTATCCTGTTCGGACATCTACATTTATGGTAGGTACAAAACTGTACTTTTTTGTGATATAAAAAAGGGACCAAAATAAATCATTTCAAAACTTTTCCCACCTTTAATGTGACCTATAACCTGTACAATTCAATTGAAAAACAAATCTGTTAGGAGAAAAAATAAAAACATACAATAAGCTGGTTGCATAAGTGTGCACACCCTTATGCTTTGTTGAAGCACCTTTGATTTAATTACAGCAGTCAGTCTTCTTGGGTGCGCACCTGCCATCAGTTAAAGATACTCTGATTAACCCCAAATAAAGTTCAGCTGTCCTAGTAGGATTTTCCTTTCATTTACATAGTTGCCTACTACAGGGATTAAACAAAAGGTCCTCTGCAGATCACCTTAAAGCCCTATCTTTGTCTTCTCTTTTCTACAGGCTGTTGAGATGTGATCTATGCCTGGTATCCAAAGCATCCTTGGATCCCGCTGTGATGGACCTTTTGCATATCCATAAAATGAACAGTGTCAGAACTACTGGATCCAATGACTTAAATTTTGCTTATGATATAAATATGGCATATTGGGGTGACTTGTATGTGTCACAGAAAATTCTCATTCTCTGGAACAGGCTTCCCATCCATGTGAAGCAAAGCCCTTCCCTAACCCTATTCAGGCATAACCTGGGCCAGTGGATTGGAAACTGGAAATTCAAGCCAGGTCTGTTATTTGTAATTGATGGGGGAAGTAGTTAAGTTATGCCCTAGCTAACATATTTCTTCTTAAAATAACTTCTAAAAGGCAGTAACTCATTGGAGACATTTGGGATTCATGGCTTACCTTGTAAAGGCCCCAGTCGTTCTTAGTCTAGTATACCTATGAATGATAGAATGTTAATACCTTTTAGTGCCTTTTTTGGCCACGTGCAGCAGATGCTAATGTAAGCAAGGAGGCCTGCTGCTAGAAAATCGCATGTAAGCAGATTGAAAAAGTTTTCTTGTTGCTGCCAGCAAAATAGCCAGTACCCATTCAGGGCTAATTTTCGGGGTTTACAGTATTTGTGTGAGCTGCTATCCTATGACCTGTTTTCTCTTCTATCAATGTTAATTTGTTAGCCATTTCAGCACGTCTGTGCACGGATCCCCACTTTTGATGCAGTCTCGTGTGAATATGTTTTCGAAAAGGGTGCTAATAAGAAACCTCTGAAAAAAATGGTGGCTCCTTCATAGGATCTTAATTTTATGTTAGAGAAGCCATCATTTGCATTCAAGCTAGCTTATCTGGCTGTCTTGAAGTTCTTAACATGCAAAACAGTTTTGCTGATTGCTCTGACCTCTGCAAGAAGAGTGTCTGAGTTGCAAGTTGTTTGGTGGGTCAGTCTTCTCTCTCACACAGAGACTGTTTTTTTTTAGGACTAATCCTTTTTTTATGCCTAAACTGGTATGCAAGTTTACTTTTAGCTAATCTATCTCTCTCTCTCTCTCTCTGTGTTTATTTCCAAACGCAAGTACTATCTCAACAAAATAAATCTTTCAGAACTTCTGATCAGTTCATTTCTAGAGAAGGTAAGAAAAAAAGGGCATTCTGTGTCCAAACAGACTTGTTTCAAATTGGTTGTCTCTTGCTATTACTTTTTGATTTGATGTAATTTTCATTAATTTCTCAGTTAATGGGAAGATCTGACTCAGCCGCTTCTTCCAGCTCGTGGAATACTGAAACTCTCAAGCTCTTCCCAATACCCATAATGCCCTAGGCACCTAACATACCCCAGATCTCGTTTGCTGCCTTGGCGTATGAATGTGGTCGCTGTGTACTGTCGAGTATAGCAACTTTTTTCTTGTGAGTTAAAGCTTTCGTTATAACTTTATAACTCTACAACCTTATAAACTTATTTCATTTATAATTATATTTTTCTGAAGCCTTCTCCATTTTATCACTTAGTTGTTTACTTGATTACCATCACTGGTGTTCTCTCTTTTTAGTGTACTTTTAAATACATATTTAATTACTATTGTTGGCATTTTTCCCTTTTTCTTTTAAATTGCCTTAAAAACAACTTTGCTTATCTCTTTCTTTATAATAATCTTCTTGTTAGAAAAATGTGTGAGAAACTTTTGGATTTTATAAAATGTACGGTCTGGGGCCATAAAATCCCATTGTCTGACATGCATTCTAAATGCATATATTTCCTAGGCCCAACACATATTGACTCTGTGACATTTGTAAAGCTTTTAAATAACCCTGAATCCTTGATTGATAGAAAAAAATAAATTAATCCAAAGAGGTTTTCTCCCCTCCAAATCTGCTTCAACATAATCTGGGTATCAAACCCCTGAGAAATCTGACAAAAAGGATTCACGAAAGCAATCACTTCTTCAGTTTTGAACCTTCTTATAAAATTTCTAAAGCTTCAGATCCGAAATCTAGATCAGAAAAATCATCTAGGATCCGATTGCAACAATTGGTCCTGGGTCCTGGCTCAGCTCGGCTACATTTCCCTTTTTTTGGAGTGGTCTTCGAGGTATCACTATTCCAGACCATCTTCGACAGCATCTTCTATATGTTCTTCTAAGAGTCTGACTGAAGCCAATGTGGACAGGATGATGAGGAAATTAATTGCATCAGTGCCAGAACCAGGATGTTGGAGTCGACTCTAAATCTGTCGGAGCCATCTCTGCCCCTCAGAGCTTCGGTGCTAGATAGCTCGTCCCTGACTCCCTCTGTATGTAGTTTTACCTTTGGGATGAAAGGAGCCTGTGGTCTGTAAGTATGTCTTACTGGATCTGTTTCTTTCCTTCTCTCAGAGGCATTCTGCTTTCAAAGCAGTGGAGAGCTTTCTGTTCCTAGAGTTTGGGCTTCTCTCCCCTTTTGGACTCCTGACTACCCAAGTCCATTCAACTCTTGAGTCTAGAGCCTCAACCAGCTGTGCCAGTGGGACAGCTGCAGGGTATACTTATGTCTTCTGACACTTCTCCAGAGCATCCTATTGAAGAAGTTCCTAGAGAGAGAAAGTGTAAAATGAGGCACTTGGACTCACCGCAAGAGTTCGTCAGAGAAGATACCGATGTTGATGAGGGAGAAGGGTCATCGAGATCACCACCCAATGACTCCTCATTTGGAGACTCCTAAAGCAAAGGGGTGGTTGGTCTCCTGACATCCCTTCCCAAGAGGAGTCTGTATTCCTGAGGCTTTTGAAGCTGACCCATCTATCTCCTGGGTGACTCCACCCACCATTGAGCTCATTGATTTGGTCTTTTGTGTGGCGTGTAAGGAGCCTTATACCATCAAGCCTAAGGAACCTTATACCATCAAGCCTATCTCCAAGAGACAAGATAGGATACTGGCACCACCTATGGACAAAGTTCATTGGAACAGAGGAGTACCAGTTGATGTCATGGTCGTAGTGGCAGCCGCAAAAAAGGAACAAGTGGAACAAAGTTCCCCTGTTCACCCTCCTAACAGAAAGTCTAAGGCACTGGACAGATTTGGGAAGTGTGTCTGTGCTTCAGCGACCTTTGCCCTTCAGTCACTTAATTGTCTGGCACTCTTCACGAGACTGCAGAGGGATTTGATTAAGGAACTTACTGAATTCCTCTCTGGGGCCTTTTCCTCCAAGGCAGATATTACTACTGCCTTGCAGTTGGCTACCTTTTAGCCACTTTCAAATGTGTCCATGATGCTCATCTCCCATGCTGCTGAAGGTACCTCACAGAGTGTGAATTCAGACATTTCTATCAGGAGGCATGCCTGGATGCACTTGTGTGACTTTGCAGAACCCTTCAAATCTTCCTTCATCAGTGCTTCTTTTGATGGAAGTTCCTTATTTGGCCCCAAAGTAAAAGACGCACTCTGTAGGTGTGAGCAGGAAGGTAAAACCCTGTCTGCTGAGGGCTTAAGTTTTTCGACCCCTCTGTGGACGGTTTGTAGGAACCATTGAGGCAGATGGAAAATATGGTTTAAAAATCCCAGGATCCCTTCCAAGATCCACATGGAGACCGTTCTTCCAGGGGCAGAGGGGGAAATTCATTTGGAAGATGCCATCCCCATGACAGAGGTGGTCCGCATAATTAGGGATCTAGAGATACCGTCTCTGACAGATCATGTTAGCACTCCTGAAAAGAGGCCCGACTGTCCATCTCTGGAGGCAGTCGGAGTTCATTTTTCCCTGGACCAGAGAGCCTGGTTAGAGATTACAAAATATTTATGGGTGTAGAAGATTGTATCCAGAGGATATACAATACCCTTTTCCCCTTCACCTCCATTAGTAGTAAACAGAATCCCCAGTGTTCTACCCAATCAGAGGGAAGCAGCAGCACTAGAGATAAATAGGGTGCTAGAATAAAGAGTGATCAGGATGTCCCCCCAGAGCAGAAAGAGTACGGAATTTACTCAAGATTCTTTTTAGTGCCACAGAAAACTGGTGACTAATTTTGAATCTCAGAAAACTAAACTAGTTGGTTCAGTACACAAAGTTCCAGATGGTCACAATTCAGTCCATTCTGCCTTTTGTGCACAAAGACAACTGGATGTGCTTGATACAGGATGCATGCTATAATATCAAGATGAACTAATATTACAGGAGATATCTACACTTCTGGATGGGAGCCATTCATTACTAATTCAGAGGTCTGCACTTTGGTCTCACCACAGTCGCAAAGGTGCTTACCAAGTGTATGGCAGTAGTAGCTGCCCATTTGAGACTGCAGAGATTCTGTGTGTTTCCATATTTGGACGACTGGCTCATAACCGCTCCGACCAGACATCATCTGTTTCAAGCACAAGACTATGTACTCCAATTATGCTCTCACCTGGTGATTATAGTCAGTCACAACAAATCTCAACTCAAACCAACGCAGATATTGGAGTTCATTTGAGTCTTGCTCAATACAGTGTCTATAACAGCATCTCTTCTATCAGGAGTCCACACTCTTCAATTCCAGGTCAGAAAGATCATTCAAAGTTCTTCTGTTTCAGCTCAACTGATCCTTCAACCATTGAGGTCGATGTCTGTGGCAATCATTCTGGTATTGTTAGAAAGGTACCATATGAGGATCCTTCAGTGGACAATAGCAGCTCAGTGGCACATTCTCCACCAACCTTTATCCAGTTGGATCAAAATGACGCAGGCTTGCAAAAATTACCTTCAATGGTGGACACACTGATCAGGTAAAAGAAGGCTGTTCCTTTGATGTTCATCGTGCATACAGCTGCAGTCATAACAGATGGGTTCTCCTGCCGTCAGGCGGGTCCTCGGTCGGCCGAATTCCAAAGTCTAGGTCCGGCGTCGGTTGTCGTCGCATCTTCCCTGACGTCAGTGCGACAGGGGTATAAAGGAACCAGCCGACGCCATTTTCTTCAGTCTTTCTTGCCGCACGGTGCCCGAAGCAGAGGCAAGTTCGCAAGTGCCGGTCGGCCAGTTCCTGAAATTACGAAATTTGGAAACCGAAGTCGTCTTAAAAGCTAAGTACCCCATTGGGGAAACTTTTCTTGCCTCAGACCGATGTCAGACAAAGTTAATAATTGTATTTCTTGTGGGAAGCAAATACCGCATAAGGATTTCCATTCCCTCTGTATACCTTGTTTAGGCCCAGACCACGACGTCTCGGTCTGTCGCTTTTGTGCTACATTCAACAAACGCACTATTAAGCGTCGGGCGGAGTTCGCCCAGCATTATTTTGGGAAAGCATTTAACTATACTATGTAGTCAGATACTCCGACTCTGGTTTTCTCTAAAAAACGCAAAGACAAGGACCGACACACGAGGTCCGCGGCCTCTACCGACTCCACGCCAAAGCCGACTACACGTGGTCCGGTTCTCAGTGAGGCGCCTACGCAGCCCCTGATTACCGACGACACTTCTTTGACTGTGTCTCCTGTGCCCGAGGTCGCAGGCTCCTCGGCCCACACCCCGACTACAGATACCGAAGCCACTCTTGGCGTTGAATCTCGGAATGTGGACAGGTCCACTTCCACTCAAGGTGTCTTCAGAACTTCCTCTTCTTTCTCCATCAAGGCTTTCACAAAGTCTAAAGCATCCTTGCACCCTAAGAGACCAGCTACACAGGGCCCATCTACAGGCCCCATGCCTAAGAAACAGATGCTTAAAATGGCTGAGGATTTCATTACTTTAATCAGAGGTTCTCAGCCCCCACCGGACAAAAGGCCCAGAGTGGAGGAAGATTCCCCCTCCTCTGACCAGGGCTCCATTATTTCAGAACACTTTGATGATGAGGAGCATTCTTACTCCCCTTTTGAAGACTCTGATGCGGAGGAGTCCATCCCTTCTGTATCCCTCCCTGAGGATTATTCATTTGGGGAAACTTTGCATACCTTAAGGGAACACTTCCACTGGGAAGGCCGGGATTATTCAGATTCCAAGAAAAGGCTCAGGGAATTTCTCTTGTTACCTCAGCATAGGCCTCTGGCTATACCTCCTGTCTTGGACATCCTAGATGATGTTTACTCAGAGGCCTGCCTTAACCCGGACTCTCCACCCCCAGCTCCAGTTAAGCCTGACAGGTACTACAGGGTTCCTGACTCACACCAATTTCTTTACAAAAGCCATGCTGCTGACCCAGAAACCATCTCACAGGGCCCCAAGGGAGTTAAGGCCTCCATTGCCAAAAATCCATTGCCCTCCGAGAGAGATTCCAGATCCTTAGAAAGGTGGGGAAAAAAGGTATATACCTCGGCTACCTTATCCATGAGGGCCTTAAACTGTCAGTTTCATATGCTAAAATACCAACAGTTTTTGTTATCACAATTGAAGAGTAAAATGTCACAACCTGAACAACCAGACTTGAAGGAGTTGCAGGATTTGATGCATAGTGCAGAACAAGTGGGTAAGCATACCTTACAATGTGGTTTTGATGCTCTAGAGGCCTCATGTAGAGCTGCTGTTACAGGATCAGTCATACGTAGGCATGCCTGGCTCAAGGAACAAGCCTTGCCTGATCATGTCAAAGCTAAATTACTAGACGCCCACTTCAAAAGGATGTACTATTTGGTGCTAATGCTGAGGAGGTATTAAGGAAAATGGAGGAAAAGGCTAAATCAATGCAAACTGTGAAAGAATTTCGACAGGTTCAACCCCCACGTTTTAGTAGAAATTGGCCTTCCAAAAACTGGTCCTTTCCTGCCACAGACAGACCCCAAAAAGGCAGATACAGACGCCCGAGGGGCAGAGGACAATCCCAAGGATCGTATAGAGGCAGACAATGGCAAGCCCCTACACAAAGAGGTGGTGAGGACAACTCGCAATCTTTCAGAAAGCAAACCCAATGACTTTCCCCTTTGCATGCCAACCAGGTTTCAAATGGCAGCCCCCTTAGAGGAAAGCTGGCATTATTTTCAAAAAATTGGCATGTTGTCACAAAGGACAAATGGATCCTGGACATTATAAACAGAGGCTACAAATTTCATTTTCACACCCCTCCAAAAATGAGAGGCATGTCAAACCTGCCACACAATCAAAGGGCAGAGTCACAAAAGCAAATTACAGATCTCATAAACATGAAAGCTATTCAAGAGGTACCTACGCACGAACAAGGTCAAGGTTTTCATTCCAGGCTATTTCTGGTGCCAAGGAAGGGAAAAGATTGGAGACCTATTTTGGATCTATCCATCCTAAACACATTTCTACTCGTACCAAGATTCAAGATGCTCACTCTACAGCAACTTCTTCCCATGCTGGGCAAGGAGTCTTGGCTGGTAACATTGGACCTCAAGGAGGCATACCTGCATGTCCCAATCAGACAAAATTGCAGAAGGTACCTCAGATTTCTTGCAGGTTCAACCCATTATCAATTCTCTGCATTGCCCTTTGGCTTATCTACTGCGCCCAGAGTATTCACGAAATGCCTGGCATCAGTAATTGCCTACTGCAGACTTCAAGGGATACAAATATACCCCTATTTGGACGACTGCCTGATCCAAGCGGACAGCAAGCACATTCTTCTGAAACATCTGGCTTATGTAATAATGTTATTGAAATCTCTGGGATACACAGTCAACAAAAAGAAATCAAGGCTAATACCCTCTCGGAAGATAATTTTCCTGGGTGCCAATTTGGACACAAACACCCAGATGGCCTACCTCACGCCAGAGAAGCAGGGGCAACTAATACAATACTTCAGTACACTAGCAAATTGCACCAGGCTGACTGCAAGGAAAATCCTGCAGGCTCTGGGATTCATGGCATCTTGCATCTTACTAATCCCATGAGCAAAGCTGCACATGAGGAAACTACAATGGTACCTGAAAAACATATGGTCTCAACACAGCCACAGTTTGGAAACAATAATACCACTAATTCCATGTCTGCAAAAGGAATTTCTGTGGTGGGCTCAAGCATGTCAAACAAACACAGGTCTTCCATTCAGCAAGCCTCAAGCAAATCAAGTCATCACAACAGACGCCTCGGATTACGCCCTGGGGGGCGCACATGACAGATCGGTGCATTCAGGGCAAATGGTCCCAAAAAGAAAAGCACCTTCACATCAATCAAAAAGAAATGCTAGCAGTAATAAATGCTATAATAGCTTTCAAGGACCTTCTACAACCAGGTCAATTATTGATAAGAACGGACAACACCACAGTTATGTGGTACATAAACAAACAGGGAGGAACACATTCTTATCCCCTATGCAGACTGGCCATGTCACTTTGGAACATGGCCATGGACTTACAAATGGAACTACAAGCACAGTACTTGCCAGGCAAGGAAAACACGCTGGCAGACAACCTAAGCAGGAATATGACAGATCCACACGAGTGGAAATTGCATCCAAAAGTTTTTACAGAAATAATCCAAGAATGGGGAAGGCCAGACATAGATCTCTTTGCCTCCCACAAGAATCATCAATTGACAAAATTCTGCTCGAGGATCTTCCATCCAAAGGCCTGGAGAGTGGACGCTCTTTCTTTCAGTTGGACATCAATGACAGTTTATGCCTTCCCTCCTCTTCCTCTGCTCCCCAAAGTGCTATTGAAGACCAAAGCAGACAGACCAAAGATGATTCTCATTGCTCCGGACTGGCCAAGGCAACACTGGTACCCACTCCTGAGGAGCCTGACTCATTCCCCACCATGGACCCTGCCTCTAATGCCTCTTCTTCTGACTCAGCACAGTTTCAAAACTCTTCACAGCCAGCTAAAAACACTCAATCTAGCCGCATGGAAGATTCCTTAGCATCTCAACAGGCCCTACTCTCCAAGGAGGTGCAGGATGTCATTTTGGAGGCCAGAAGGCCATCAACTAGAAAAGCTTACTCCGCAAAATGGAAACATTTTTGTGTCTGGAATGAGAAAAAGGGGCAGGATCCTGGAAAACTGAATTTACCTCAAATACTACAATATTTGGCTGAACTGCTAAGCAGTGGACTTTCTTTCTCCTCCATCAAAATACATGCCTCAGCCATTTCTGCAGAATACAACACTGATCCACCTTTATTCTCTCACCCTCTCTTAAGACAGTTCCTCAGAGGGGCTAATAATTTAAGGCCTCCATGGAAACAACCAATACCTGCTTGGGATCTTAATTTCATTCTGGAAAAATTGACCTTGCCTCCTTTTGAGCCAGCTGCCTCATCAGATTTGCAATATTTGTCCTGGAAAACAGCTTTCCTTCTGGCTATCACCTCAGCTCATAGAGTTTCAGAACTACAGGCTCTCATGGCTGTCCAGCCTTTTATCATCTTCCATCAGGACAGAGTTTCTTTACGAACCAACCCGTTCTTTATGCCTAAAGTGGTATCCAGGTTAGCTTTAAATCAGGCCATACATTTACCTACTTTTTATCCTAATCCTCAAAACAAAGGGGAGAGATTACTACATTCCTTGGACATCCACAGACAGCTGCGTTATTATTTGGACAGAACAAAGCCTTTCAGAAAATCAGAACAGCTCTTTGTGGCCTATGCGGTAGGAGCTCAAGGGAAGCCAATTTCCAAACAGACAATCTCAAAATGGATAGCCCACTGCATACGCTTTTGCTATTCTTTTCATGGCAAAACTGTTCCTACAGGCATTAGAACTCATTCCACCAGGGCCACAGCCACCTCTGCAGCCTTCCTCAGAGGAGTTCCTACCAAGGATATTTTGGAAGCAGCCACTTGGAGTTCTGTGCATACCTTCTCCAAGCACTACAACCTACCATTATACTCCAAATCTAGAGCAGGCTTTGCCACTGCAGTGTTGCAGGGCATTTTGGCTCCTCCTAGTTCCAACTAGTGCCTACCACCCCTTTCTTAGCTTTGGGATTCTACCCATCTGTTATGACTGCAGCTGTATGCACGATGAACATAGTACAGTTTTGTACCTACCATAAATGTAGATGTTCGAGTGCTAATACAGCTGCAGTCCAGGTTTCCCTCCCTCCTTCCCCTCTTGGGACAGGCCTATAGGCTAACACATCCTCATACAACCTGATTGGGGTTTTCATTTATGATGTATTTGCTTGCAACTACTGTATTTTGATTATATAGCACTGCATTATCACACAAATTTATTATTGCCTTCCTTCTGGGGGCACCTGACATCTGGGGCAAGAAAAACTGAAGAAAATGGCGTCGGCTGGTTCCTTTATACCCATGTCGCACTGACGTCAGGGAAGAAGCGACGACAACCGACGCCAGACCTAGACTTTGGAATTCAGCCAACCGAGGACCCGCCTGACGGCAGGAGAACCCATCTGTTATGACTGCAGCTGTATTAGCACTCGAACATCTACATTTATGGTAGGTACAAAACTGTACTTTCTCCCCCAGCCCAAAGCCATACTGACCACTGACGTTTCTCAGGTAGAGGAGGCACCTTTTGGGAAAGAGTCCAAGGCACATGGCCCCCGAAGAGGCCAACATGCATATCCGTGTTCTGGAAATGAGAGCTGTCCTAGAGCTGCAGGCTTATCAAAACAGTCTCCCCATTGGGACTTTTGCAGTCTAGACGGACAATATGCCAGTGGTCTGGTACATCAGCAAACAAGGGGGAACCATATCTTATCCCGTATGTTGAGAACTATGATAGTATAACAGTAGGCTATCTCATGTAAACGTTTTCTGATAGCAGTGCACATTCTGGGAAAATCCATAGTCATTGCAGACAAGTTAAGCAGGTTTATTCTAATGCCTCACGAATGGTCCCTCAATATGAAGGTTGCAGAAAGGCTCTTCCGTCAGTGGGGGGCAGCCACACTGTGACCATTTGAACCTCCCCTCAACAAGTGCAGCAGGTTCTTTGCCCTGATTCCCCCCTCCAAGAGAGTCACAGAGGGACTCCCTTCTTTACGATTGGCCCCCCCTGTCTCCTTTACACCTATTCCCCACTACCTCTAATTCCCAAATTTCTTCAGAAAGCATCTCAATTGAAGAGCAGTTATCCACATCACCCCTTATTGGCCTCGTCAGATTTAGTTTCCCTTCCTTTGGCCTTATCTCCTCCGTCTTCCATGGATTCTGGATTCAGCTTCAGACCTACTGCCTCACCTGAGAGAAATGATTCATCTGAATATTCTAGGCCTAAAATTGGCTGCATGGTTTCTCCTATTTCATTGCTAGACAGTCCAGAATGTCCTCCCATCTGTCACATCCTTTTTATCATCCCACAAAGTTTCCACTAGGAAACTTGACAAATATTTTCCATTTACTTTTGTAATTTGGGCACTGCAACATGATCTGTATCCCTATTCAGCACCGGCTCTTAAAGCTCTTGAATTTTTAGGTAGTATTTTCAATGAGGGTGCTAGCACTTCCACTGTAAAAGTTCAACTAGCTGTTATTTCCAATTTTCATATAGGAGTAAATAACTTTTTTATCATTGTCAAAATTTTGTAAAGCCTTTCTAAGAGGAACTTTTTTACTTAGATCCCCATTAAAAGATCGCACTCCTTGGGATTTGAATATTGGTTTGCAAACTGTCACTAAATCTCCGTTTGAACCTTCAGCTAGGTGTGAACTAAAATTCTTGACCAGGAAAACTACCTTTTTAGTGGACATTATCTCTGCCAGAAGAGTATCAGAATTACGGGCCTAGTCTTCCAAGCCCCCTTGTTTGATTTTCCTTAAGGATAGAGTAGCCTTACGGGACCAATCCTTCCTTTCTTACTAAGGTGGTGTCAGAGTCCAATGTTAACAAAACTGTCAACTTCCCGATCTTCTTTCCAAATTTCTCAATTAAGGGAGAGTATATGTTATATCTTTAGATGTTCACAGATAATTATGGTTTTATTTACATAGAACCAAAAATTTCAGGAAATCAGAACAATTATTTGTCTCCTTTTTGGGGTCAAAATTAGGGAAACCAGTTTCTAAAGTGAATTTAGCATAGAAGAGCAGCCTTTGGCTCAGCAGCACTCAGGAATATCCTTCCTTGGAGTCCTCCCAGAATTTAGGTAGCTGGGGACTCCGTCCCATCATTTGAGGTATGAATGAAAAAAAAATTACATCAAATAAAAAAGTTATGTACTCATCATAATGTTCTATCTGTTTTGCCCATTTTAATTCTTCCTCACCTTTCCTCCCACCATCCCCCTCCTCTTTTAACTTTTAGAATGATTGAAAGATGCTGGAAGGACTACTGTTCCTTTGTTTAAGTCTCAGATTCTGTTGTATTATCTTATGTCCTTCAATTCAGTGTTGCAGTATTCTTTACATATGGGTTGTATTTTGCTCAACGACCCAATGTCTGGCCTGCATACAAAAGCTTAGAGCCACTGCCTGTATGTGGGACATTTATGGCTGATGTGGTCTGTGCTTACATACAAAGGGACGTCCGCACGTACCATCTTCAGAACCTTTTTGTCGCCATTCGGAAAGGTTGACTCGTACGTTCGGTCTGCCGTTGGATCTCGTTAGCTCGACTTACAGTTTCAGATAAGTGCCCCATAGGGGATTTAATATATTGCTAGTGACTTTTGTTTTGTAAATGTTATCCAGGAAGGGCAAGTGTAGGTGTAGAAGGCAAATTCCACATAAGGATAGCCACGAGCTGTGCATGTTTTGTTTAGGGTCTACTCACAACCACTCGTCCTGTTCTGTTTGTCAGGGCTTCATTCCCAAAACTATGCACAGTCGTCTTTTGGCTTTGAACTTGTACTTAGAAAAACAGGGACTCAAAACGTCTGGCTAGGGACACTATGGAGGGTTCCGCAAGTACTTCTGAGCAATCTGTTAAGAGGAATGTTAGTAAGGTTAGACCTGAATCCTCTTTAGCTGCGCCTGCTTCCTCCGATGTACCCCTTGAGTTTGATGAAAACCCGGTGGTACGATATGAGGTAGGGTCCACTCCCTTGGAAGGTACCGGGATGGAATCAGTCAGGAGTGTGGATCCTAGCACGTCCAAGGCTATACAGACATCTGGTTTGGATGACTTCGGGGAACCATGACTTGTAATCGCGGAAGACTCAGGAACTGCTCCAGCTTTGTTGTCCAAAGAACTGCTGGAGGTTAGGCCTATGACTGCCATTTCTCCACAAATGGATAGGCCTGTGAAAAAAGAAGCAAACTATTAGGCATGTCTCAGCTCCATCTACCCCAACGTCAGATTGGGATGTTTTTTCCCAGGGCCTTATTAAAGCATTGATGGCGTTGAGGCCTGTGACTTCAACTTCTTCACCTTCACCCATAGCGGGCCCTCTTCAGAAGATTTTTGCATTTCTCTGTGAGTTCTTTGCACTTTCAGTTATCTGCCTTGCCCTTTGGTCTTTCTACTGCTCCAAGGGTATTCACAAATGCCATAGCCCCAGCCACTGCATACTTAAGGCTGAAAGGACTTCATGTCTACCCATACTTGGATGATCTGCTGTTTCTGGCCAGCAGCCCAGAGCTGTTAACCCAGCATCTGAACCCAGCTATCCCTTTTCTGCAGACACTGAGTTTCACAACAAATGTCTCACACCACATTAAGATCTCATATTCCTGGGGCCCAGGTTTCACACAGATTTGATGAGGTTTTTCTGTCTCTGGAGAAAGCCGCCTGTGTCGGGGCATTCATGGAAGCTCTTCTGGCTCTCCCTTGTATCACAGCCAGGGAGTTTATGAGACTGCTGGGGTTCATGGCCTCTACTATGGTGCCATTGGCAAAGCTGCACATGAGAAAGTTCCAGTGGTTTCTAAAGACAGTTTGGTCCCAGCATGCTCATCCATTAGATGTCATGGTCCCCTTCTTGATTCTTCCCTGCCTAAAAGCAGAGTTAGGTTGGTGGATGCAGCAACTCGATCAGAACCCTGGATTATCTTTTCAGGTTCCTCAACCAGCTCAGCAGCTCTTCACAGATGCCTCAGACTTGGGGTGGGGACCAAGAAGGTTCAGAGTCCTTTGTCCCTTTCTTAAAGGAAGAAACATATCAACATCAGAGAAATGAGGGCCTTACTGTTTGCCTTACAGCTTTCACCCATTATTCTTGCCAGGATCCTTAAAGATTCTCACAGACAGTACCATGGTCCTTAGGATTTTGTGCCCCCCTGCTAGTTTATATTACCAGTCTCCTCTGTCGCTTGGCCATCAAGGCTTGGGAATTGGCTGCCTTATACAAGGTAACTCTGCAAGCTGTATACCTTCCCTCAGCTCAGAACTCTGTGGCAGACGCATTAAGCAGGTCCATGACACAATCTCATGAGTGGATGCTCCATAGGGATGTGTTCCTGGACCTAGTTCACTGGAGGGGTATTCCAGAAATGGACCTATTTGCCTCCCCTATGAACAGACATCTTCCTCGTTTTTTGTGCCAGGGCTCTCATCCTCAAATGTGGAGGGTGGATGCCCTGTCTTTCTCATGGAAGAGGATGTTTCTTTATGCATTCCCCTTCCCCTTAATTATTGAAAATCCAACAGGACAAACCCAAAGTCTTGTTAGTGACTCTCTTTTGGCCAAGACCGCACTGGTTTCCTCTTCTGCAATTAGCCAAGGGTCATCACTACGTTACCTCACCGCCTAGACCTACTCACTCAGGACAAGTGATGTCTTTGTTGTCATTTCATCCCAGAGCTCTGGGGTTGCATGTGCCCAACCAGCTATATCTTCATGGACTTCTAAGGTTATTCTGTTTTGTTATGAATTCCATGGAAAATCCTTGTCGGCATCTGTTGGAAGCACACTCCACTAGATCAGTTGCATCCTCAGGGGCCATCTTCAAGGGTCTAGATGCCCATTCCATCTTGGAAGCAGCCACCTGGTCTTCTGTTCACACCTTTATGAAACATTACAAATTAGACACTTTCTGCATCCAGAACAGGATTTGCTAGGGCAATTCTGTATGGATTCCTGGAAGATGCTTCCTCTTAGTTCACCTTCTGTATCCGCCTCACTGGGTTCCCTTTTAGCTCTTGCACACTCCCATATGTAAAGAATACTGCAACATTGAATAGAAGGACATAGAATACTTGTGTAAAATCTTACCGTAACCTTAGATGTCCTTCTCTTCTATGTTGCAGTATTCGATCCATCCTACTACCTTCCCCCTACAGCATGCTCTTTCCTAGGATGATCCTCCTAGGCTCCCCTTGGTTTTTCCTCACGGGGCTTTCTTATTCTGAAGGTAGTACATGTGGATATCCCTTTTTATGGCCAACGTTGTCTGTGCCTACATGCAATGTCCCACATACAGGCAGTGGCTCAAAGCTTTTATGTACAGGCAAAATGTTGGGTCGTTGGGTGGAATACAACCCATATGTAAAGAATACTGCAGCATAGAAGAGAAGGACATTTATGGTTATGGTAAGATTTTACACAACTATTCTTTCCTTATGCTCTGTAGATGTAAGGGGCGGCAAGCAAGATCTGAGATATGTTTGGTGCCTGGGGCATTATGGGTATCCGGAGAAGCTCGAGTTTGTGCTCCCATGAGTTGGAAGAAGCAGCCAAGTCAGATCCAAGGATTTGATTTGAACCCATCAGGTAAGGAAGAATGAAATTGGGCAACACAGAAAGTTATGGTGAGTACACAACTTTTTTTTTTATTCCTACACCAACAGAACAGCTCCTGACAGGGCCTTGCCTTCATCTTTGGCTTTTTGGAAAGGTTTGGAAGCTAGAAGTGTTCTAGAAGCAGCAAGTTGGTCCTTTAACACACTTTTACAGAGCACCATATATTAGACTCCTTCCCCAGATATAGGACAACCTTTGCTAGGACCATTTACCATGGGCTCCTGGACCTTCATCCTTTCTCTTCTCATTCATTTTAAGCTATGGTAATGTACCCATATAGCTAAGCCTACTAAAGCAATGCTGAAGTGAAGAGCACAATACAGTTGTGCATGTACATTACTGCAACAGTAGCTGTTCAAATGATCACTGCTACAGTAGCCACCCCCTCCCCCTTATTTTTTATGCTAAGGTGTGAGAGTTATTGTTATACTCCTAGTATTGTCCTCTAGGGGCTTTAGCCTCCCTCCTCTCCTCCTGTTGGCATGAAAGCTGTGAAGGGCTTGGCACCCAAACCTGACTTTGGGTAGCTGGAAGGTGCCCTGAAGGCTTTGGAGGCTGTCTGGCTATTGTATCCTGTACAGGATGCAATCCATATAGCTAAGGCTACTGCACCAGTGATCATTCAAGCATCTACTGTTATGGTACGTTTATGTTTACAACTTTACTTTCTTGATATTGCAGCAAGAATAGAGGGCCTGAAAGATCATGTCTGGTCTCCCTTGGAGTCCTGCCCTTCCCCACCTCAAAAAATATTCACAGGGAGCACACGTACAAGAGGAAGCATTATGAAGATGAAAACACATTCATTCAATTATTTAGTTATTTAAAGTTTGTGAACTGGGTTTGCGTGCTGGTACAAGAACCTTTTCAGCCTGTTTCTGGGCCATATGGCAACACCAAGTGAAACAGTATATAACAGTTCAACATAAATGCATAACAAGTAACCACAGCATTACAATATTTTCCAGTTATTTAACATAGAAACACCAATTTGGCTGTGCAAAAAAAAAAAAACTTCCCATCATTTTGTTTGAATGACTACAAGTTTAGAAATGTCTTTCTACTAATGCAGACGCGAGAATCTGCATTCATTTCTAAAGTACGTCTTTCAGGAGGCTTTTCAGATCAGCCCCTTCAGCATCCTTCGTGTGCTATCGGTAGACAAGATATCAGAAGCATGGAAGTATCCTGACTTAGTAGCTTCTATCCCTGTAGAACCGGACAAGATCCTTCAGCTGGCTGAAGATTAGGATGTTTTGGCTCAGACCCTTCCCATAGACTCCATACTCACTGCAGCATCCCTGAAGAGGCAGACTGCTCCCCCAGTATCCAACGATCCATCCCCCCATACAAGGAGTCTGGTGCTTCGGATTGCTACAGGAAGAGTATGTATACATTTTCCACATGTCCTATAAATGAGCTTAGTTATTTACCCTATATTTTAAGGTTTCAGTGTGAACCTGCTAATAAAGTAAGCAAGGTGCTGTAATAGTGTCTGACAGGTAACAAGGTAAAATTTGACAGGTAACCAGGTAAAATCTAACCTTCTATCTCGGATGTTAACTGTTACTTCTGTATTAAATCTGATCACGTGCCTGACAGATAAATCTGCAAATGGGTTGGCAACTACAGCGGGCACAGGAATTACTTTTCACCATCATGCATGGCTGCATCTGACAGACTTTACTGAAGGTGTCAGGGCATCATTTAATACCTTCTTTTTGCTACTGAGTCAGAGCCAGTCTTTTCCAGTTTCTTACTCAGTTTGGTCTCACCAGAGCCTCCGGTGTATGAACCAAAGGTTTGGCCATGATTGCAGCATACCAGAAACTGCAGGGTGTAAAAGTTTTCCTTTACCTCGATGATTGGCTTCTAGGCATGTCAACTCTGCTCAGACTGGTTAAGGTACAGGAGTTTATATGTGTTCCAGTCCTTTTGGTATTGTAATAAGCACTGCAAAGTCGTAAATGAAACTTATCACATGCCACCTGTTGTCTTCTGAATCCTGTTGTGCAAGGTTAGTTTACCCCAGCAAGGGTTCCACTAATACTTTAACAGGCATATATACCAGCCACAGTGCATTTAGTGCCTCATGCCAGAGAAGGATACTGCAGTGGACTCCTCCGACCCCATTATACAGTATTTCACATGGCTTGGTGATCAGTGTGAATGTTTCATAGGTGACCAAAAATCATAATCATTAATGACTGTATGCACCAGCCTTACTCTAGGCAGTTGCTTTCAACATTCCACTCCAACAGTGAAAGTCACAATTGATGCTTTAGCCTTGTAGGGGACATTGTAGAGGGATAGCAGACCAAAGTGTGTGATAAGCAGAGGGCAACATACACATTTATGTGGTGGATATTAGAGTGGTGCTGTTTACCCTGCAGGCCTTTCAGAGCTTCAGTCCTCTCATTGCCACTACTATCTAGAAGATAGAAAGCATGGCTGCAGTGTGATAATATAAGCAAGCAGGGTGGTTACACACCTATAATTCCCTATGTTGGGAGGTCATGAAGGTTTGAAAATAGACTGCGTTATCAGACGACTTTCTGTTAAGCATCTCATATCCCCAGGAAAGTCATTTCACTAGCAGACAGGCTGTCTTGCTGTTTGGTGAAGCCGCATAAGTGGTCCTTAAGCCTGTGAGTTAGATTGTTCCTTTGACTGATCCATGCTGGGACCTGTTTACTTTGCTGGCCAACACCAAATGCAGCAACTTCTCCCTGATGCCTCTTCCAGAGCAGTGACCCAAGGATGCTTTGTTCCAGAAATGGTTCTCAGCGCTCCTTTATGCCTTTCCCCAGGTCATTTCTTCTTATTCCCAAGTTTCTCCAGAAAGTGCAGATCAGCGATGACAAAGTAATTCTCAAAGCTTTCTTTTTGTCTTCAGCAAGCATGCCCCCACCCCCCAACTGTGTCGTCATCTTCTGAAAAACCTTTGCTTGAAACTCTTTGCAAGCCTCATGTGTCACTTATGTAGCAAGAATTATCCAGACCTTCACTAGCCCTCTGCCTAACTGCATGGTTTTTCCACTTATGGTAATGACCAGGCACAGCACATAACCACCCAGAGTTGCCAGATCATAGTTAGGTACTAGGCTATTGGCCCTAGGGCCTATATAAGCCTAGCCAAAAAGGTACCCTGGCTTTCATCACCCAATAAGATTATTTTCTTGTGCCCCTGTTGAGCAGAGCCACAGAAGTGATCCCTGGGGTGAATTTCCTATTTCCCATCCAGTCATCAAGATTTTTCTTGGAGTGCTGATGAGGAGCTTTGTTTGATATAGATAGGTAGTTTGTTCCAGCGTATGGGAAGTCTCTGGGACAGGAATCTATCCCTCAAGCATGTTCTGTTTATTGTGGTGACAAAGTTTAGATCCCTACAGCGTGTAGCTCGGAGGGATTGGGATTTCTTTAAGTGGAGCATGTCCAACAGCTCTGGGTTTGACATAGCTTTGTATGTTAGGCAGAGATAGCCTATGAGTAGGCGATATGCAATGGAGTAAAGCTGGAGTTTTTTTGAGACTGGACTGTCTGCGTAGGGCATCTGTTTGATGCCGGTAATCCTCTTTGTGAGGTATTTCTGCAGCCTTTCCAGTTATTGTAGATGTCTTGTGAGGTACATACCAAAAGGGGCATTGTACTCTATAATGAGTCTAATGAGTGATGGGTAGAGGGGAACGACCTCTTTTTTTCCAGGATGAGAAACCTTTTGTGATAAGGCATGCCACGTAGAAGGGATTTCCTGACTACTGTGGCAATGTGATTATCAAAGGAAAGAATACTGTCCACCTGCGTCCCAAGGTCTCTTATCTCACTTTCGTGTTGAGTAGACTACCACCTATGTGGTAGCTCATGGGTACAGAGTTTTTGCCAAAGGGGATGACAGTGCACTTTTTGACATTGAGCTCGAGGCCATGGCTTTGACACCAGGCATCTGTCTCAGTGAGGCCCTTTTGTAGGATGTCCACATCATTAGGAGTTTCGGTTATGGCTACTAGTTTGCAGTCATCTGTGGACTTCATTAGCCAAAGACCTTCTGTGTTAGCCTGTACTTCAGAGAAGTAGATAAACAGGAGCAGACCCGGGACTGAACCCTGTGGTACTCAGCTTGTCACTGGTCTTAAGTCGGATTTGGAGTCTGCTACTTTCACAGTGTGGATTCTGTCAGTGAGCCAGTTGGCAACCCCTTGTGACATAGGGATTATACCTAGTTTAGTGAGTTTATCTATGATCCAGAGTGGGGGATGGTGATGAAAGCCTTGGCGAGATCTAGATAGGCTGTGTGAACCACCTTACCCTCGTCTACGGCTTTGGTGACTGCTTCAAAGAAGTCTGTCAGGTTTAGGAGGCTTGATCTGCCTTTTACAAACCCAAACTGGGTGGGGTCCAGAGTTTGGAGATTACCAATGTCTTTATAAGTTCCATGATGATACGTTCCATGGCCTTGCAGACCAGGCTCGTCAGGCTAATGGGGCGGTAGTTCTCTGGGTCTGTGGTGGCTCCCCCTTTGTGGAGTGGGATAACAGTCACTGTACACCATTCAGTGGGCACATAGCCTGAGGTGAGGCTATGATTGAACATGGTACTTAGGTGGGGTGCTATTTCGTTCTGTAGTTCATGTAGAACACAGCCTGGGATATTGTCAGGTCCCATGGATGCTGTGTTCTTGGCTTTGGAGAATGTGGTTTTTACTTGTGCAGCCGTGATTACAGTAACTTTGCATTCTTCTGGTGTAGAGATGGGCCCTTTGGGGGGGTAAAGTTAGCACTGAACCTATCTGCCAGGATGTTGGCAATATCAGTTGATTCTCTATATTTAGTGTCATTGTGCTGTAACTTAGAGCAGATCTGAGTGTTGCCATTGAGATTCTTGACATAGCTATAGAATGCTTTGTTGTTGTCTTCAGAATCAATGGCGATTTTTTTTTTCGGAACTAGCTTTGGAGGATTTTATGAGGGATCTCAGCTTCTTACTGAGGCTGACCAGGGAGCCTCTCCAATCATGGGATTTTACTCTTTTTTGCAACAGTTTCTTTCTGCTGTTGTAGAGTTTGTTTATAGCAGGGGACCACCAGATTGGTTTCTTTTTTTTGGAGGATAGCATCTTCGTTCTGTTAGGGATAGCTTGATCCATGCACTTGTGTAAGTGATTATAAAGTGCATTTTGTAAGATTCAACAGTCGTACCTCTATTGTCCGTCTGCATGGGTGTTGTGAAGTTTGCCGCTTCTGTCTTAAGAAGCGTGAAGTTGGCTTTGGAGAAATTTTTTAGGTGGTTTCCCTAATGGGGGGTGTGGATATCTAGGTTGATTAGCTTGTGGTCGGATCTGACCAACAAGGAATTGACCTCTGGTGTGGAACATCGGTCGCCCATGTTGGTAATGACCAGGTCTAGGATATTGCTGCCCCTGGTGGGGTGTGTGGATAAGATGATTCAAGGCATTGGAATTTATGAATTCCAGAAAACATTGAGCAAAATAGTTGGTACGTGAGGAGTAGTTTTCCCAGTTAATGGTGGGGTAGTTGAAATTGGCAATTATTAGGGTGTTTGGTTGTAGCCTAATATTTTCCAGTGCATCAAGAAATGAGGAGTGGGAATCCTGGGGCATGGTGGGGGATCTGTAGCAAGCTACAGTTTGGATTGCGGTGTTGCCCAGAGTTAGTTACTCTTGGATAATCTTGGATGCCTTATGCTGAGCAACTAGCCTGGAGGTGTGGATGTCCTTAATGAATATTGACACTCCTCCACCTTTAGTGTTTCTGTCCAGGTTAGGTGGCCAAAAGGTTTGGTATGAATTATAGCCTGGTAATGCAGGGGTGCTCTCTGGAGCCATGAACCAGGTCTCTTGTCACTGCACAGATGTTGATGCTCTCCATTTTAAGGAGTGCCTCAAGTGAGTGCATTTTGTGGTTTAGACTTCTAGCATTGAGTCGCATTACCTTCAGATTTTGCTTGCTTGTATCTGTTATGGTGGTGAAGTTGTCATTTGAACCTTGCCTAAAAAGGCACTATAGGAGTGGCAAGAACCTTAGCCAGTATCCAGAATCCCAAGGGTGACAGGTGCAAGCCATCTTTGGCAAAGCATCATGGTCTGTCGATCATGTCATCCCAGGCAAGACAGATACTGGATCCCTCTTAGAGTGACACCAGAAGCTTAGCCAATTGTTGAAGTCAATCATTTTGTCCTTGTACTGTGGTATTCTGGGTGATGGCAGGATGCTACTCAGGGTTAGTGGTAATACCTGCCTGGGCTACAAGATCGGAGAGCTCCTCCATGTCTCTTTTCATGTAGTCCAGGGAGGCATGTCTCATGTCATTCACACTAACATGGACAATGTCAGAGTCATATTTGTACTTGTTGTGGAGTGAACTGAGTGCGTGCGTTATGTGGCGGATTTTGGCACCCAACAGGCTGCTGACAGTAACTTTCTCCTTGTTTAGCCTGACAAGTGGAACATCAGTGTGCCTGACTATAGAGTCAGTTATGACTAGAGTGTTGGGTACGGTGTTATGCCTTATGGGCTGTGGTTTGTGGGCTATGTGTCATTTGGCTTGTGTTGGGGGGTGGAGGTTGCTTGCGTTTCTGCTTTGGAGGTCTCTGTTGCTTGAGCAGATTTTTATTGAGAGCCTCTGTGAATGTAGGTGTGTGTCTTGTGTTTCTATTTGTCTACTTTGGTGGTGTAGGTTTTGAGGGACTATGTGATGAGTGTGGCGTGGTGCAAGTGTTTACCTTCTCCTCTTGACTGTCTAGTCCAGTCTTGGGTGAAGATGCACTTAACATCCAGTTTGGCTATATAAGTGCATCTCTCACAGGTTTTAGTGTTGGGAGGTAGGAGGGCGAGGGTTGTTTGTGTACATGAGGCAATTGCTGCATTGCCCCAAGATGCCCAGATTCATTGAGTAGACAGGAGAAAAAACTGGTAGCTGACTCTTAGACACACCTGGATAGCTGCTTATTTATTAAGTACTAAAAACTGTTTTCCTCTAGACAAGTGAGGAAAGTTGAGTGCTGTAGTCATTTGTAGCTTATTTAGTGCTTACAATGAGTTCTGAACAAGTGCTGAGCTCAAAGAAACAGATTTGAGTGCTAAAACTAAAAAAATGGCTAGTTCTAAGGGAAATTTTGAAGAGCAGACTTTATGGCGCTGGGAATAGTTTAAACCTAGCTAAGCAGCAATGTGTAAAGTGTATTTTTTTTTTAATATAACAGTAGCAAATGAGCAAACTGATTTAAAGAAATTAACCAATAAAAAGCTGAAAACGGAGCCCCTTTCCAGCAGTCTTCAAGCAGACAAGTTCTAACTGCACACTGCTGCCACTAGGGTGCAGGGGAACCTTCTCCAAAAAAAGATGGCCTGGATTAGTGCTCAAGTTATACAAACAAAGCTAGATGCAGCAGGTCTGAATCTAGTCTATGCTACAGCAAACAAGGCGTACACATTTCAGAAAGAAATAAGCAGAAATAAGCAGGCACAATAAGCCTTTAACCAGAAACTCCCAGCTCAGAAGGGCAGAAGCTACTCTCTTCTCCCACAAGAGTGCAGACCACACCTTCCTAATGTAAAATAACTTGCCTGAAGCCCAAGTGCTTAAACCAGAACTAATACACTTTTAGAATAACAGACAGTAAGCCTTCAGTCAGCAACTCCTAACTTAGAAGGATGTAAGCTACCTGTCCTGCCACAACAGTGCAGACCACAAACCTTCTTAATGTAAAACAACTGGTCTGAAGCCCAAGTGCTTAAACCAAAAGCTTAGAATAACAGTTACAATTTAATCAGGCTACTAACAAGCAGTAATAAATGCAGCTGAATAAATGAAATTAAGTACTTAGGCAGCAAAAGCAAAATAAAGTAGGAAGAAGCACAAATACAGTAAAAGCAGATGAATAAAGTGCAGTTTTTTTATATAACAGTAGAAAACTAGCAAACTGATTTAAACAAATTACCCAGTTAACCAGTAAAAAAGCTCAAAACTGAGCCCTGTTCCAGCAGTCTTCAGTCAGACAAGTTCTAACTGCACACTCCTGCCACTAGGGTGCAGGAGAACCTTCTCCAAAAAAGGTGGCCTGGATTAGTGCTCAGGTTATACAAACAAAGCTATATTCAGCATGCCCTACAACAAACAAGGCATTTCAGAAAGAAACATATCCTTACATCTCCCATGAAAACCAGCACCAGAAAAATGTGTTAAGAGCAGGTGGGTATGTTTTGTAGTTTGGACTACCTCCAAATTGTTGGATCCCTTGGCAGCGCCTGTTCCTGTTATTTTGGATTGCCTTGGACAACTCTTTGGCACTGGTCTCAGCGGTGCCACCATTAAAATCCAACTTTCTGATGTTTTATTTTCAGTATAATTTTTGTAGTACTTCGACTGCTTCTCCTAAGATATAAAAATAATTTCTAAAAGAACAGTTCTGATATGACATCCCTTCAGAAGTCTAGAGCCCTATGGGATATGAATTTTATTTGAGGAAACCTGACCCCCATCCACTTTTTTCTTACTGAACTAGTCTAATAAAGGAGAGAGTACCATTTACTTTGCCTAGATGTTTACAGGCAGCCTGAAATCTTGCATAAACTAGATAAAGTTTATTTGAAAAGATTCACTTGTGTGGGATCCTGTTCATCCCAGTTTTCTGATCTGACTGATGGGTCCTAGAGCCGGCAGTACAAGTGATGCAGCATTAAGCTTCTTTAATTTTCCCCTAGCCATATTGTACCTAAAGGTGAAACTGCTTCAGTTCTCACAGCATCAGCGTTCAAACGTTGTCTGAAAACAGCAGCAAAGTGCTCTGTATCATTTATTGATAAAAACTGTTATATTTTGAGACTCTGGATGTTCTTGGGTATTAAAATTCTCAAACTAACCACATGACTTTTCTATAATTCCATTGATGACTACATGTAGTAAAAATTATTTTGGCATCCTAAAAAAATCTGCCCACATGGTTTCTCTAATTCCAGCAATGACCATATGTGGCACAGATTCTTTTGGCATCCTAAAAAAAGTCTGCCCATTGTGTATACCACAGTAAATGGTAGTTTTTTCAGCTTGGGTAAATGCGTAAGGTATAGACCCTTTCACTTCCTGTATTCCTCACATACTTTTCCTTCCATGTCTTTTGTCTTCAGGTTCCAGTCTTCTGACCATTAAAGTGCATTTTACTGTAATCTCCAATTTCCACCAAGGTAGTGACTCCACATTCCTTAGCTAATCATAAGATACTCAGAACACCATTTCCTCCATAGGATCTCAATTTTGTCCATACCTTGATAAAGTCTTCCTTTGAGCCAGCATATTCTGCTTCTTTATAAAGTTTCTGTCTTGGAAGATCATGTTGCTCATGGCTGTAACCTCAATCAGAAAAAATTGGGAGCTGCAAGCCCTGTTTTCTACTGTACCTGATCTGGTATGTTGTAAGGATAGAGATTACTCACAAATCCTTTATTTCTTCCCAAGGTGTGGTATCTGAGTTTAATTTGAACCAGTTCGTTCACCTACCAGACTTTCTCACAGTTATTCAAACAGAGGAGAATATTTAAATTCTTACATTAGTGTTCACTGACAAAGTTTTACCTGCACAAATCCAAGACCTTCAAAAAAAGAGTCAACTTTTTGTGTCTTTTGCTACAATTAAACTTTGTTCCAAGGTCACTTTATCAGAATGGATTTCTGACAGTTACATTTATTTATTCTGCCAACTGTCCATTACCATGCAGACACGAGGCTCATTCTTCGAGGTCATTAGCCGCATGTTCTTCGTGTTTCACTGTTGCAGTCATTACATTTGGGTAATCTGCTGGCAGGTTGCCCTCAGTCAGCCTGAATTCCAAAGTCTTGGGTCCTGCATCGGTTGCTGTCTCCTCTCATGACGTCAGGCCGTCAGGGGTATAAAACAAGCAGCCAACTCCATTTTTTTTAGTCGTTCCTGCCGCGCGGTACCCGAACCAGAAGCATTTCGCAAGTGCAGGTCGGCCGACTCCTGAAATATTCAATTGTTTCAGAACCGAAGTCTTCACTAAAGCTAAGTACCCCGTTGGAGAAACTTTTTTTCTTGCTCCATACCGATGTCAGAAAAAGTTAATAATTGTATTACTTGTGGGAAGCAAATACCTCATAAGGATTTCCATTTATACTGTATTCCTTGCCTAGGTCCTGATCACAACGTGCCTGGCTGTCGGTTTTGTGCTAGATTTAACCAACGCACTATTAAGCGTCTGTATGTTTTTGCTTCAAAGTATTTTGGAAACCAATTTAACTACCCAGAAATGTCGTCTGATAGCAATCCAACTACCGGAGTACATAAAAAATGCAAGGAAAAGGACAGAGAGAAACAGTCGATGTCCGAAACCGATGACGAAGCTTCTCCTAAGCCGTTCACCAGTACTCAAGTGAGGTGCTTTCGCAGCCCTTGATACCAGCTACTTTCGAGTCGCAGGCTCCTACCAACACCCATGTAGAGTCCGGCATGCCACGAGATACCCAAAGTATTGGACCCACGGATGTATCTCCCTTGAATGGGTCCGGAGCCGCTGAGCAGGCACTGGCTTCTGAGGGTGTGTTCAGGCCTTAACATTTTTATATCAAACAGACGACAGCTGCAAAACCAAAGACCAAAGCAACTTCTAAAACTTAAAACCCGACGCATGAGCCACGTGCACAGGCCTCTGTGCCTAAAAAACAGATGATCAAAATGGCTGAAGACCTTATTACCTTGATCAGGGGTGCCCATCCCCCTCCAGATAAGAAGCCTAGACAAGACACTGATTATGAATCTTCAGATTAGGTTTCTATTTCTTCTGATTCCTCTTCTGATCAGGAATTATCTATACCTCCCTATGAGGATTCTGATGAAGAGGAGTCTATACCATCTGCATCACCTCCTGAGGATTATTCATTTGGGGAAACCTTGCATACTTTGAGTGAGCATTTTCACTGGGAGAATCAAGATTTCTCAGAATCAAAAAAGAGGCTCTGGATTTCCTCCTCCTCCCTCAGCACAGGCCTTTAGCCATACCCCCTGTTTTAGACATTGTGGATGATGTGTTTTCGGAGTCAAGCTTGACCACTGACTCCTTACCTCCGGCTCCCAGCAAGCCTGACAGATATTACAGGGTCCCTGACTCACACAAATTTTTATTTAGAAACCCTGCTGCTGATCCAGAAACTATTTCACGGGGTCCAAAGGGAGTTAAGGCCTCAACAGCAAAAAATCCTACCCCCTCTGACAGAGATTCAAGGGCACTGGATAGATGGGGAAAAAAGGTTTATACATCTGCAACCTTGGCAATTAGGGCTTTAAACTGCCAGGTTCATATGCTCAAGTATAAACAACATGTTATGGGATTGCTGAAACAGAAAATTATGTTAATTTCTGAATGTGCAGAAAATAAAGAATTGCAGGAATTATTGCATGCAGCTGAACAGGTTGGAAAGCATACTTTGCAATGTGTTTTTTATTCCTTAGAGGCCTCCTGCAGGGCCGCAGTTACTGATCTGTGATTAGGAGGCATGCCTGGCTAAAGGAACACAATTTGCCTGATCATGTTAAAGCTAAATTACTAGATGCACCTTTACAGCATGATACTCTGTTTGGTATTAAGGCAGAAGAGGTTTTAAAGAAAATGCAAGACAAAGCTAAGTCTATGTAAACTGTAAAAGACTTCTTACAAGTGCAGCCACCAAGATTCAGTAGACACTGGCCTACAAAAAATTGTTCCTTTTCTGTGTCAGACAGAGCTCGTGGGGGAAATCTAGACACCCTACGGGTTCCAGATACCAGGCACAAGATTCATATAGTTCAAAGCAATGGTGGCCTTCTACCTCCAAATCTGGAGGAGATAAAGCGCAAACCTACAGAAAACAGTCCCAATGACTTCTCTCTGCCTACACCAAGCACTTATCGTTTGACAGCACCCTTAGGGGGAAAATAGCACTTTTTGCTCAAAATTTGCAGTTAATAACCCAGGACAAGTGGGTGCTAAACATAGTATCACAGGGATACAGATTCCATTTCCATACTCTGCCAATGGCAAACGGTTGGCCAGATCTGCCAAAAAAATCAATGGGCAGAGACACAGAAACAGGTTACATCCCTCATGGATATGATGGGGGGCCATTCAGCCAGTACCAGAACAGGAAAAAGGACAATGTTTTTACTCGACTGTTCTTGGTACCCAGAAAGGACAAGGCCTGGCGGCCAATACTGGATTTATCGATTTTGAACACATACCTGGACATTCCAAAATTCAAAATGCTGACTTTGCAGCAGCTTCTGCCCATGCTGGGCAAGAATGCTTGGCTTGTGACATTAGACCTAAAAGAGGCATACCTGCCTGCCCCAATAAGGCAGTCGTGCAGAAGATACCTCAGATTCAAGGCTGGCTTAATGCATTACCATTTCTCTGCACTGCCCTTTGGCTTATCTACTGCGCCCAGGGTCTTTACAAAGTGCCTGGCACCAGTAATTGCATTTTGCAGACAAAGAAGTATACAAATATATCCTTACTTGGACGACTGTCTCATTCAAGCAGAGAACAAGGACATTCTTCTTCAACACCTGGCATTTGTGAAAAGGTTTCTAACATGCCTAGGGTACACAATAAACGAAAAGAAATAACAACTGGTACCCTCTCAAAAGATAACATTCCTGGGTGCAAGCTTGAATACAACTGCCCAGATGGCTTACCTCACACCAGACAAGCAAAGGTAACTGACTACTTGCGTCAAACTGATGGCAACAAAAACCCAGTTATCTGCAAGACAAATTCTGCAGGCTTTGGGCTTCATGGCATCCTGCATCCTACTGATTCCATATGCAAGACTGCATATGAGGAAACTTCAATGGTACCTAAAAAGCTTATGAAGTCAGCATTGTCACAGTCTGGAAACAATGATTCCTCTCATTCCTTACCTACAACAGGAGTTTCTATGCTGGGCAAAGGCATGTCACCAAAACATGGGACGGGCCTTCACTCTACCCCCTGCCAGCAAAACCTTAACAACAGGTGCATCAGATTATGCCTGTGGAGCCCACATGGTGGGAACATGCATTCAGGGCATATGGACCCTAAAACAAATGCATCTACATATCAACCAGAAGGAGATGCTAGCTGTTCAAAATGCCCTGACAGCCTTCAAGGACTTACTTCATCCAGGACAACTACTGATAAAGACGGACAACACCACTGTCATGTGGTTTATAAACAAGCAGGGGGCACGCACTCTTACCCCCTTTACAGATTAACCATGGCACTGTGGGACACAGCTTTGACTTACCAAATACATATTCAAGCTTAATTCCTGCCAGGAAAGCAAAATACTCTGGCAGGCGATTTAAGCAGAAACCTTATGGAGCCTCACGAGTGGAAACTAGATCCATAAGTCTTCAGCATGATAACAAATTAATGGGGGAGCCCAGACATAGATCTATTTGCCTCTCCTCAAAATTATCAATTGAAAAGATTCTGCACAAGGACTTATTACAGACAAGCATGGAAAGTGGACACCCTATCCTTCAGTTGGAAAAACGCCTTTCCTCCTCTCCCTCTTCTTCCCAAGGTCCTCCTAAAAGTCAGACAAGAGAAACCAAAGATGATACTAATTGCCCCGGACTGGCCCTGCCAATACTGGTACCCAATCCTAAGGAACTTGTTTCAATACCCAGCTTGGACCTTATCTCAAAGACCTCAACTACTGTCTCAGCAAAACAATCAAATCCTGCACAATCAACTACAGACACTGAACCTGGCAGCAAGGCTGATCATGTAGTTATACAGACAACACCTCTCAGTAAAGCTGTGATGGATGTCATTTTGGAAGCCAGAAGGCCTAGTACTAAAAAATCTTATGCTGATAATTGGAAGAGATTCTGTGCTTGGAATCAAGCACAAGGAACTGATACAGCAGCACCAAATATTCTTCAGATATTACAATACTTGACTGAGATGCTTGACAAAGGCCTATCTTTCTCATTAATTAAAATCCATGCCTCTGCTATTTTGGCTCATTACAATACAGAGCCACCAATTTTTTCTCATCCTTTACTAAAGCAGTATCTTAAGGCCTCCTAGAAGATCAGCAATACCTGCATGAGACCTCAATTATGTTTTGGAAAAGCACACCCTGCCTCCATTTAAACCAGCTGCTACTGCTGATATAAAGTTCTTATCATAGAAAACGGCTCTGCTACTAGCAGTTACTTCAGCAAAAAGAGGCTCTGCTACTAGCAGTTACTTCAGCAAAAAGAGTCTCAGAGCTACAGGCCCTCATGGCTGTGGAGCCTTTTATCATATTTCACCCAGACAGGGTGTCTCTGAGGAGTACCAACCAAAGACAATCTAGTGGCTGCTACTTGGAGTTCTGTTCACACCTTTACAAAGCATTTTCATTTGCCTCTCTACTCCTAAGTCCAGGGCAGGCTTTGCCACTGCAGTGCTGCAGGGCCTTATAGCCGCACCTAATGCTGTTTAGCTCCAGCCTCCCAACCATGGCTTTGGGATTCTACCCAAATGTAATAACTGCAACAGTGAAACACGAAGAACGTAGTACAGTTGTGTACACTTACCATAAATGTAGATGTTCGAGTGTATTCACTGTTGCAGTCCAGGTTACCCGCCCGCCATCCCCCTTTCATTCTGGAGTTTATCTTTCCTTCTCTATCTTCTACAACCTATGCGGTGTATTTGCTTGTAGATGAAGGTTAAGTTTATATTGATGCATGTATATATAGTTTTTGTACATATATATTTTTGCTACCTTTTTGGGGGCACCTGACATCTGGGGCAAGAAAAACTAAAGAAAATGGCGTTGGCTGCTTGTTTTATACCCCTGATGGCCTGACTTCATGGAAGAGGAGACAACAACCGACGCAAGACCCAAGACTTTGGAATTAAGGCCAATTTAGGGCAACCTGCCAGCAGATTATCCAAATGTAATGACTGCAACAGTGAATACACTCAAACATCTACATTTATGGTAAGTGAACACAACTGTACTTTCTGCTGCCGCCTTCAGGAATTCCTTGGTTGATGAAATTTATGTGGCAGTGACAGCATAGTCTACTTTACAAACCTTTCAAACCATTATAAATTGGTTATAATTTCAAAGTCTAGGGCTTTGGAGCCACAGTCCTGAAAGGACTCCTGTAACGCTTCCTCTCGGATGTTTGGTAGCCGGGTATTTTTACCCATCAGTCAGACCATATACTTAACATAGTGCTGGATCATTTCATCCATGTCTGTCCAAAGTGACAAGCCTTACTTTGTCCCCCTTCCATTTTTTAGCTCTGAAGGACCTGAGGGATTTCTCACCCCCCCCCCCACCTTTTTTGGGGTAGGGTTCTGTGTCGTTCCTCTTGTATATTGGGCAACAAGCTTCTCAGAAATGCGTCATGGGTAAGGAAATATTAAAGGAGTTCTAGGCTGGAGCCTAGTAGTGCTGGCTCAGATCCAACAAGAGGCTTGAGGATCCTTCAGTCATATTGGAAGTATGTGGATGAAAGGAGCCATATTATTTGTAAACACACAGCTACCATTTCTATGCTGTTTTTTGGCTTTCAGACTGATTTAAATTCTGTCATGATAAGTATAAAATGACATGCAGTACTATATGACATTCAGCAAGAGCAGTGGCTGTGTCTCTGGCATATTTCAGAAGTTTTTGTCTAGATGAAATTAGTGCAGCTGCAACATGGGCTTCTCCGTATACTTTGCAAAACTCTCCAAGGTGTTTGTGATCTCAAGGTCTAATGCATCCTTTAGGGCCAGTAATTATTTCATGATCCCACCTAGGTCATCAGACTGGAGATTGTTCACTGTCTTTTGAATTTGAAGATGGACTGGATCACCCTAGATACAAAAGATATCCTAACTGAAATCACTTTTGCAGTATTCATAATGGATGGATTTTTGTCACTGACAATCTAGCTGGGGTACCAAAGCTTTTCCTTCCTGAGGGTGTAGATCTGATGTGTGACGCATTGGTGCATAAGGTAAGACTCATGAAATCCTCAGACCTTCTTGCTGCCAGCCCGAATGCAGTTCATACACCCATCAAACTGATCCATGTTTGGTCTTTGGTACCGCTGCTTCACTAATTGTGTCAGGTAAGTGCCCCATTTGGGAACCTTTCATTTTTTTATTTCGTAGACTGTGGTTTAAATTTGATAGATGTCAGCTAAGAGGGGTAAATGCATGTGTGGTAGGCATATTCTGTATAAAGACTTGAAAGTTAAGTGCCTTTTTTGCCTAGGACCAGGACATTACTACAGATCCTGCTCTCTTTGCTAGTTGTTTGTACTGACAACCCTAAGATTGAGACTGTCCTTGCTTAATACCTTTCTGGAACTCTGCAATTGAAACGCCTAGCTCAGTTTAAGGAGGTGGACTCTCTGGCTTCCTTCACCCTTTCCCACAAAAAGAAGCTCAAGAAACCCCAAGCTAATTCATAGTCCAGTGTCTCTGAGTTGCATGTATCCACTGAGGTGGTGAAACCCATGGTACATCAGATTACCTCTCAGGCACCTGCTACCCAGACCCCGTGGAGGCCAGTATGGCCCTTGAGGCTTTACAAATGGCGAATACCTAGGGCAAACTACATAATCATCTCAAAGACCTGTAGATCCTTGCTAGGGTAGAGGTCCCTGATGCACTTATTGAGATGAGGTAGGCTTCAGAACCTCCAACGCTCATGCAGGCGGACATCACCTCTAATAAGAAAAAAGCAAAAACCAAGCATACAATCTCCCATACAGAGAAAAAGAATGAATAGACAGCTCTTAGGGCTTATTTAAAACTATTATGGTCTTGAAACTTCCTCCTTTTGTGACTCTCTCACCTCTAAAAAGGATCCAGAACCATTCTGGTCATTCTCTCGTTTACTGTTCGCAACTGCACTCTCCTAAGCCGGTCTCCTGGGATGAAATGGATTTTCTTTCACCTGACTCTCCCTTAGACGAGACTTCCTTTGGAGAAACCGCACAGAGCATGATGAGACACTTTGAATGGCAGTTAAGGCAAATCTCTGAAGTACAAAAAAAGTACTACCGCCTTCTAGAGGTGGGTACTGTGGCTCCTTCTCCGGTGCCCCAAGTCCTCGAGACATATCTAGATGCCTTTCATTCTTCTTCCTTAATACCTGACTGTCCGCTACCTGTTCCTAAAAGACCAGACAGGTTTTATAAGGTTCCTGGTGAGCTAAAAATGCGTATAAAAATCCCATGGCCAGCTGTTTCTCTCCTCTGATGAGCCATCCAAGCTGCTCCCCATTGCTGATGTCCTCTCCGCAGACAAGGACAGCAAAGATATGGATAGGTGGTATGAGAAAGTCTACATCTCCTTCACCTTGGCATGTGGAGCTATTAATTATCAAATGAAAATGGCAAAATATGTGGTCTCTGTGCTAGAGGCTCCACATAATGTCATGTCAGAATCTCAAACTGCAGACTTTGAACAGCAAATGCAGTCTGTGCTGTCCAAAGCTACACAAATAGGTAGACATAACATCAAATTACACCTATGATGCAGTGGATGCTGTGTCTTGGGCTGCTGCTACTACGGGCTTATTGATCAAATGGTATGGATGGCTTTGGGGCCAGCCCATCCTTGAAGCCTTCAAATTGAAAACCTTAGATTTCTCTTTAGAAAATGAGCTTTTGTTTGGACCACAAGCAGTCAGTCTTTTCAAAACTCTGCAAGAGCAAGGCAAGACCAGCTAGATCCTAGGAACTATCCAGCCAAATCACAAACACAGGAAGGCAGCTAGGAAAAGATTTTCTGACAAGACATAGAGGGGTTTCCCGTGAGGTAGGCCTCCCTTTGGAAGCAGTATTCTGTAACTATCTTCCTTTCCTCCGTCCATATTTCTGCCGCCTGTCAAAAAGACTCTCCCATCTATCTCCAGGTTTGGGAAGTTTTAACTACAAACGAATGGGTTCTGTCCATTATAAAAGAAGGCTATGCCATATCTTGTGAAAGCATCTGTCTGTAAAAGAGGCTCCCCATCCACCTCTCAACCAGCTTTCTTTGATCAGTCCCATTATTCAGGGCTCAGGACTTGCTAGTACTGGGCACCATAGAAGAGGTGCCTTCACCTTTCATAGGAAAATGTTTTTATTCCAGGATCTTTCTGTTCCATGGAAGGAAGGAAGGAAAATTGAGGCTCATCCTGGCCCTCTCCCTGCTAAACACCTTCCTGAAAGTACTTGCATTCAAAATGCTGTCTCTGTCCACACTGTCCTGCCCTTCATTCTTCCTCTGGCTTTTCGGGTGTCCTTAGACCTCAAGGATGCCTGTCTTAACATCTGCATTTGTTGTTCTTGCTGGAAATTCCTCAGGTTCTTTTCTTGCTTATCACATTTTCAGCTTACTGCTTTGCCCTTTGGTCTTTCCACTGCCCCAAAAGTTTTCACAAAGTGTCTAGCACCCGTTGTAGCTTTTTGCCACACTCATGGAATGCATATTTTCCCTTACCTGGACAACCTGATGATTCAGACCCTGTCCACATACACTGTGCTTGAGTGTCTTCATTACATGGTATGACTATTAACCAATTTGGGATTTGCCACCAGTTTAAAAAAAATCCCATTTCACTCCTGCTCAGTTTCAATCTTTGAGTTACAGACTAAACACAAGCATAATACAGGCTTCTCTTCTTAGGAAAAAGTATAAATCCTGGGAAAGTTTTGCAAGCCCTCTGCTCAGTGACCCACTGCACTTCACTGCAAGGGAGATTCTCAGAACTTTGGGGTCATAGCTGTGGCTATCCCAATGATCCCGGTAGCCAGACTGCATATAAGGAAAATTCATTAGTATCTGAAATCAGTGTGGTCCCAGCATTCTCATCCCTTGTACACCCTGATCTCTGTGTTACCCTGCATCAAGGAGGAGTTTCTGTGGTAGAAGAAACAGGTTTCCCTCAACCCAGGCTTTTCATTCACTCCAGCCCCCCACAACCAATCCTCCACACCGATGCCTCAGACACATTTTTGGAGACTAGACAGGATCCCGCAAAGTACAGGGGGAATGGCCATCTTCTCTCCTGAAAGAAGATATCATACTGATAGAAATGAGGGCCCTCCTTCAAGTTCTGAAGATTTTCTCACACCTTTGGAAACTGGACACTGTCCTGGTGTTCACAGACAACATCACGGTGATGTGGTTTATAAACAAAAAAGGGAGGGACAGCATGTTATTCCCTGTGCAGTTTGGCACAGGAGGTATGCCAAATAACCACTTAATGGAACATTGCTTCACATGATCATATGTAGTGTTCTGTCTGTCTGTCAGGTTTTTGTGCCATTGACCATATGTGGTTGCCTGTCTACTTTATTCATATACCTGGAGAGCTAATATCTCAAATTGTTGGCTTAGGGTGCTATGGCAGGATCCTCCAGTCCTGAGGGCTAGCCATCTGACAGGAAGAAGGCCAAAAGAAAGTTAGGCCTGATCCAGTTGCTCTCCAACTTCCCCTGGATGTCTCTTTCTAGGCTGGTGAAAGCCTAGAGGACAGTCTGATGCTTGCTTCTGATTCCTCTGCCACAACCCTGTTGGAGGCCGGCATGGATCCGGCTTCTTGCATGTCCTCTGAGGCTTTGCAAGCATCTGTGCCTGAAGTTGAGGGGGAACCTCATTTGATTATATCTTGAGGACCTAGGGAGATTCCTCAGATCTTAGTGAGGGAGGCGATTCGTACTACCGTAACAGAATCACATGTGGGTCTGATCCTCTGAGGGTGTCTCGAGCAGAAGTCCCACGAAAAAGAAAAGACGAAGCAGATTTCCCATGTTGTGAAGGATCCCCAGTGTGAGTGGTACAATTTCACTGAGGTGTTTATTTAATCCTTCGATGGTCTTGAAAGCAGCTCAGGGGGTCTCTGATTCTGCTCCTCCCCGGTCTTCCACTCCATTCAGAGAGGCGTAGGTGGGGTGGGGGGGGACTTGCTTATTCTTCCCAAATCCCTTCTCCTTTAGATTATGCTTCAGAGAAGGAGAATTTCTAAAGTCCAGACTCTCCTTCGGAAGAGCTTTTCTTTGGAGACACCATTGCTTGTATGATGGGCTGTTTTAAGAGGCATTGTTCTCAAGTCTCTGATATTCAGAAAAGATGTAATGAGCTGTTGGGCCTCCTGTTATGGCTGTCCTTTTGGACACCTTTTCAGCAGTTTCTGTAGTAACGGATTATCAGCCTCTTGCATCTAAAAAGCCAAATAGGTACTGTTAAGTGCCTGAGGAGTGCAGATTTCTTTATAAATGCCATTATGGTGACCTTCTGTAGTGTCCGTTTCGTCTAATAATCCATCCAAGTTGTTGCCCTCCACCAAGCTGTTGCCTTTCGACAAGGATAGTAGGGCTGTGGAGAGGTTGGGCAAGAAAGTTTACAGTTCTGCCGCTTAATAATTTAGGGCCATTAGCTACCAGATCTACAGGATCAGGTATGTTTTGGCTCTCCTCTGTTAGGTTTCTTTGGTGGTTTCTGACCTTGACTCTGAGGGGAAGGTTTTGTGCCTTTCACTGTTGCGCTACACTTCATAAGTTGCCCGCTATTCTGTCAAATGATGTGGCTGATATCTCTCTCAGGGCTGCTGCTTTTGGTTCAGATATTGGATGTTATTCTTGGCTTCATTTTCAGGCTTTGCCTGATGGCATTAAGGCCAAACATTTGGATGCTCCTTTAGGTAATCATTTTGGATCTGCTGCTGACCTTTTTAAATCCCTCCCAACAGAAGGCAAAGCCTTGCAGGAGCTGAAACTTTTTTTTTTTTTATCCCATTCCTAAATTCCAGAGGAACTGTCCCTTTGAGTCTGCGTTTGTTCATGGGCAATCTAACCCTCCTCTCAAGGGCAAAAAGGGTTCTAGGCACTTGATTCCTGCTAAGTGTACTCAGACGCCTGCTTCCCAGAAACCTTCTTTTCAGGACAAACCTTGTTCTGTTTGATGGTTTGCCACCCCCCCCCCTTCCTTCTGCCAGGTTTTCTTGTCCCTCTGTCTTTCTCTGTCGCTTCCAAACTGGCTAATCACTTCAGATTCTCGGTTTGTGTCCATTATCCACAGGGGTATTTCATGGTTTGGAAGTCCCTACCTCCATTTTTGGGCATTCCTCAACCTCCTCTGGAATTGCTCTCATTTCCCAGAACTCCTACTCAAGGTGCCATTTAAGCCATGGCTCCTACCTATGTAGGGAAGGGATTTTATTCCATAATGCTTCTGGTCCCAAGAAAAGACAGTACACGGAGAAAAATTCTGTGAATCTTTCCCTGCTGAATACTTTTCTCAGGTTTCCTTCCTTTCAGATGTTTTCTTCAGACATAGTTTCCCCCTCTTTGTCCACGGCCTTTCTGGTATCCCTGGATCTCAAGAATGCATACCTTCACATTCCCATCATCTCTGTTCAGGAAATTTTTATGATCTGAAGTTGCTGTCTTCATTTGGTCTTCAACCTGTGAGTTCCCGGATCTGTCTTGGATCCGTCTCTGCCACATATCCAGCATCTGATCCAAGCTCAAAGCACCACCCCTTACTCATAATGCTCCTGTCTCCTTCCTCCCTTCAGATCTAATTTGCTACGCTTCATGTCCACTTCGTGATCCATCTTGTCTGTTGTAAAAGTTTGTGGTAAGTGGTTATTTTGGTAAAAAATCTTCTCTTTTCTTCTTTTTCTTTGCCTTTCTACCTCCCCTCGTGCTTTTCCGTCGGTTTAAAAAAAAAAAAAATTCCTCTATCTTTCCTCTTGTGTGCGTGGATGGTATGACTGTGTGTGTGTGTGCTGGGCCTTAGGTTGAGACAATGTCCGAAGTGCCAAAACCTGGCTTCAGAAATGTACCGAGTGTGGCCATAAGCTCTCACTAGCTGATGGCCGCACTCTGTCATTTTTCTTGGGGCAGCCCATCTTCAGACCTCCTGTTCCATCTGTGCCAGGTTTAATTCCCAGGCACTGATGGACAGGAGGAACAAGTTTATCCTCAAGGGCCTTCTTCCCTCTTCGTCCTTTGGGACTCAAGACCCTGCCGCCCGGCTTCTGCCCCTGCTTCCTCCCTGGCTTCTGGGACTCTCCCACTAAGAGGACCAGGGATAAAGAAAAATCTTCCAAGAGTGATAGGCCAAAGAAGCGATCCCCAGCTCATGTGGCTTTGGTCGGCTCACCAGCCAAAGTTAGGTCGGCTCCGAGGCCGGAGTCTCCCAGGCTCCATTCCCCTCAGTTCTCTCCGGAGCCAGAGGAGTTCTGGACCAGGTTGCCAGCTCAGGCTTCTCCTCACCGCCCCTCCAGACTGGTGTAGGTTGCCTCTTCCTCCCATTCCACCCATTGCCTTAGTGAAGCAGAGATGGATAGGATGATGCAGAAGTTCATCTGCACAAAGATACAGATGGGAGTCTTTCACTCCCGAGATGTAATGAGATCCACTAAGGGGATGTGCAGGAAAGGAGACCCAGGAAGTAGAGGGTCCTGTGCCAAATGCCTCCAGGAACTTCCTGGTTGTCCCCTCCCACAGATCCCTTAATGGATTTCATTACATTTTGGGTGTGGAAGGAACTGGACATGGTGGAGCCAATTCCCAAATGCCCGGACAAGTTTTTGAGCCCCCCTTCAGACAGATCATACTATAATAAAGGATCTCAGGTTGATGCCATGGTGGTGGTAGCTGCTACTAGAAAGGCGCTCACTCAGGAGAGCTCTGCAGTCCACCATCCTGACCAAGAGTCAAGGACGATGAACCGTTTTGGGAAGCGGGTATACGCTTCAGCAACCTTCTCTGTAAGGCTGCTGTATTACATAGCACATGTGATTCGGCTGCAGCGAGACCTGGTGAAGGAGATCGCTGAGTTAACCCCTGGATCCACATCAGTGGAGGGCAAGAAGGGGTTTTCCACTCATATGGCCACCCTAAATTCAGTTGCGAACACCTCTATGCATCTCTTCTCCCATGTGACTGAGTGAGCCGCTAGAGCTGCCGGTACAGGCATTGCCATCAGGCAACACGCCTGGGTCTGGCTGTGTCGGATTTCGGAACCCTTTAAGGCATCATTTACCAATGCCCCATACGACGGTTCGTCCCTTTTTGGGAAGTCAGTACATGACACTTCTATGCATCTCTTCTCCCATGTGACTGAGTGAGCCGCTAGAGCTGCCGGTACAGGCGTTGCCATCAGGCAACACGCCTGGGTCTGGCTGTGTCGGATTTCGGAATTCTTTAAGGCATCATTTACCAATGCCCCATACGACGGTTCGTCCCTTTTTGGGAAGTCAGTACATGACACTTTAGTTCAGAGTGAGAAGGATGGGAAGACTCTAGTCTGTCATCGGGATCCACTTTTCGGCCCCTCAGTGATCCTTCTCTAGGATTCAGCAAGGGGTCAAGAAGATGTGGTTCCAGACATCTCCGAGTTTTCCCCAAGGCACTCAGGACTCGCCTTCCCCCAGGGGCAGAGGGGGATTTGATGGATGCCGCCCTAGAGGCATTGGGGCGTCCGAGAAATTATGGGTCTCTAGAGCCTCTCTCGGACAGACCCGCCCAGCAACCCTGAAGGGGGTTGCCCAGCTGCTCGTCTCAGGAAGCAGTCGTGGGCTGTCTCTCGAACACGTAACGGTGTGGGAGTCCATCACAAGATCGTTGGGTGTTGCAAATTATATCCAGAGGCTATTCAGTCCCTTTTCTAGAGCCACCTCCACCATCCAAACACCTCCTGGACGTCCCACCCGTGTATAGGGAGGATGCAGAACTGGAAATCGCAAAGCTGCTAAGAAAGCAAGTCATCCAACCCATTCCCCTAGACCACTCTGGATCAGGCATTTATTCCAGGTTATTTTTGGTGCCAAAGAAAACGGGGGACCTAAGACCCATTTTGGATCTCTCCACCTTGAACCTGTCAGTGGCCAAGATGAAGTTCTGGATGGTCACCCTTCAATCTATCCTGCCCTTCCTGCAGGAAAACAGTTGGATGTGCTCAATCGACCTCCAGGATGTGTGCTATCACATCAAAATGGACAGGTGCTCTTAGGGGTTTCTCTGCTTCCAGCTAGGAGCCAATCATTTACCAGTTCAGAGCACTCCCCTTTGGTCTCACCACAGCTCCCAGGGTGTTTACCTAAGTGATATCAGTAGTAGCAGCTCACCTGAGACTACAAGGCATACAGGTATTCCCCTACCTGGACGATTGGCTTTTCACTGCCCCTTCCAGGCATCAGATTTGTCAAGCGAGGGATTCTTTTCTTCTCCTAGCCCAGAGGTTAGGCATTGCAATCAATCTCAACAAATCATCTCTGGCCCCAGTTCAAACATTAGACTTCATTGGGGCACGTTTAGACACAATTCAAACCAAAGTTTTTCTTACTCCAGACAGGATACACCCTCTGAAGCTACATGTTCTTAGCATTCTTCAAACTCCATCCCCGACAGAGGAGATAGTTTTAAGGGAGTTGAGGTCCTTGGCAGCCACAATTAATCTCTTACTTTTGGCATGCTTTCACATGCAGATTCTTCAGTGGACCCTTGCAGTATACATTGGTTCTTGTTAGATCTTCTGTTGCTGTTGACTCACCCTGTCTGAATCTCTCGAGTGTGCAGGGACTCCCTTCTGTGGTGGATTCATTCCTCCGCCCTTGTTTGGGGTTGTCCCTTTCTTCCACATTTCCCCACGGCCATGGTGACTATGGATGCCTTCCAAGCTAGGGTGGGGGGGGGGGCACAGCTTGGGAAGGACAGTTCAAGTTATTTGGTCCCCCTACGAGACCAGATTGCATGTCAGCATCCTGGAGATGAGGGCGGTGCTTCTAGCATTGCAGGCTCTTCATGCCCATCTTCTCGCAGGAACGATTGCGATCCAGACGAACAGTATGTCGGTGGTCTGGTACATCAACAAGCAGATCTTATCCCTTATGTTGCGAGGCCATGAGAGTATGGGAGTGGGTGATCTCCACCGGCCGTTTTCTGGCGGCAACGCACATTCCGAGGAGGTCCAGCATTTTAGAGGACAGGCTGAGCAGATCTATTCTGATACCTTTCGAGTGGTCTCTGAATCCTTCAGTAGCAGAACAGATCTTTCACAAGTGGGGGGTCAGCCTTGCTGTGGTCTCTTTGCTTTTCCTTCCAACGTGAAATGCAGCCAGTTCTTTGCTCTAAACCCCGTCTGGGGGGAAGCCCCCCAGAGATGCTCTGATTCATACTTGGCTTCCTCTTCCCTTAGTACCAAAATTCCTTCAGAAAGTTTGCAGGCTGGGGAGCCTAGTAATCCTCATTGCCCCATTATGGCCTCGCCAAGTCTGGTTTCCCTCTCTCTCGTCTCATCTGGTGGCTCCACCATGGACGTTGGATCCGGTTAAGGATCTCATCTTTCATCCCTCATAGATTCCCCATCCAGACCTGGACAATCTAAACCTCACTGCTTGGCTTCTTCAGTTCCCATGATGATCAGGACTCCCGGCTTATCCTATCCTGTCAAAAAAATCTTAGTGGCGGCCCAGAAGTCTTACACCAGAAAGGTATACTCCAGCAAATGGAGACTTTTTCAATTTGGGCTTCGCAATCTGCACTAGATCTTTCACTGCCCCAGTTTCCACAGTGCTAGAATTTTTAACTGGAATCTTTCAACAAAGTGCCAGTTTTTCCACAGTCAAAGTTCAGCTTGCTGCAATTTCTAATTATCATGTGAGGGTATATGGTTTCCTTAGCATTTTCAAAGCTTTGCAAGGCCTTCCTCAAAGGTACCTTTCTTCTTCAACCCCTGGTGAAGGACCCTACGCCACTGCTGGATCTTACGTTAGTACTACAGGCCTTAGTTTCACCCCCCTTTGAACCCGCAGCCTTGGTGGATCTGCAGTTTCTGTCCTGCGTTCTTGGTTGCTATTACTTCTGCCAGGAGAGTTTCGAAACTTCAGGCTTTGTTGGTCAAAGCCGCTTATATGATTTTTCATAAGGACAGGGTGTCCTTGCATACTGATCCATCTTTTCTTCCTAAAGTAGCTTCAGGTGCCAACATTAATCAGGTGATCAATCTTACAGTCTTCTTTCCAAATTTTCAAAATAAGGGGAATACAAATTGCATTTATTGGATGTGCACAGACGGTTACATTTCTGCCTGCATGGGACAAAACCCTTTCATAAATTTGACCAACTTTTCATTTCTTACTCAAAGGAAAACCAATATCTAAAGTTACTATCGCCCATTGGATTTTCCAGTGCATCAATTGGGCGTTTTCTGTCAGGGGGATTTCCCCACCAAGTCATGTGAAAGCACATGCCACCAGATCTATGGCCACTTCAGTGGCCTTTTGGTCCAGAGTTTCATTCGACAGTATTTGATGTTCATCGTGTTTCAGTGTTGCAGTCCTAATCAATGGGTTATCCAGCTCCTGGTAGCCCTTGATTAGCCAGAATACCAAAGGTAAGTAAAAATGACATCGGCTGTCATCTGTTACAAAGGGCGTCAGGGCGTTCGATACAAAAGGAGGCAGCCGATGAGACTTCCTCAGTCTTCCTTGCCACGAAGCCCGAAGCAGAAGCATTTCTTTCACGAGTGCCGGTCGACAGTTTACCTTTTTTGTTTCCGACTACAAAGTTGAAGTCAACTACAGCTAAGTACCTCGTTGGGGATCTTGTCCTACCTGTGGAAAGCAGATTCCCCACAGAGATTTTCATTCCTATTGTATTTGTTTAGGCTTTAACCACGACGTTCCTAATTGTGATCTCTGTGCTTCATTTAATCCGCGTACTATTCGTCTTCAGGCTAAGCTTTTAGCTAAACGTTTTGGAATTTGGCCTAAGTTTGTCGGTATGCTGTCCGCTGATCTTCAGGCTTCAGATATCCCCAAAGAAACGTAAGGATAAGGACCGAGATAGGCTTCCGAGGGTCAAGTCCTCGGATGATAAGTTGGCCGTTAGTCATGCGGTAGCCAGTGAGTCGCCTTTGCAGCCCCCTGCAGTCTGCAGATTTTCAACCGCAGGCCTTGGTTGAGACCATTTCAGAAGCCCCCAGGCCTCCTTCTTCCATTTTGCCTTCTGACCTTCCACCTGTTGCCTCTTCAGCTGGATCCGGAGCTGCTAAGCTGACTTCGGTGTCTGAGGCCTCCGTTGACTACTTCGGCTGCAACTTCGGCAGTTGTCAGGCTTCCTGAGTCCTTCAGACTGCAGGTAAATCTTCCAGTCATTAGCCTGTGAAGAAACAGGCTCCAGTTTCCTCTTGTTCCCCTCATTCTCAAATGGGTTAAAATGGCTGATGACCTTTTGACTCTTATTATTGGTTCACAGCCTCCTCCTTCAAAAAGAGGTAGGGATGTCTCGCCTGAGACTTTGTCTTATTCAAGTTCTGATACTTCTAGCATTTCTGTTGATGACAGAACAGATGACTCGTGCGGAACAACGCTGTACCAAAACTGTGATAAAAATCCTCACGAGAATGTACACCCAAGTTCGAGACAGCAAAATAAATCCACCGGAACGTATAAAACCAAAGTCTATTTATTATACAAAAAGATGTTAAGCGCTTTCACTAGACAATGCTAGCTTCATCAGAACAAATTAAAAAATGAAAACACTCCATTTTAAAATGAAATTGGCGCCAAATAAACTTGTCCGTTCTTAAAGTGATATGTGTTAAAAACAGTAGTGCAAAATACTTTGGATATAATTATCCATAAATACACTCAATGCAATCTTTGGCATATTAATACTTAAAACTGCCTTAATAATACTAACTGAATTATATATTTATACCTGGTGTACTGGTATAAATGATTATTTTACTGTTAAACCACTGTTATTGTTAAACAGTTAACAGAAGGAAATCAGTATAAATATATAATTCAGTTAGTATTATTAAGGCAGTTTTAAGTATTAATATGCCAAAGATTGCATTGAGTGTATTTATGGATAATTATATCCAAAGTATTTTGCACTACTGTTTTTAACACATATCACTTTAAGAACGGCCAAGTTTATTTGGCGCCAATTTCATTTTAAAATGGAGTGTTTTCATTTTTTAATTTGTTCTGATGAAGCTAGCATTGTCTAGTGAAAGCGCTTAACATCTTTTTGTATAATAAATAGACTGGTTTTATACGTTCCGGTGGATTTATTTTGCTGTCTCGAACTTGGGTGTACATTCTCGTGAGGATTTTTATTTCTGTTGATTAAGAGGAAGTTTCTCAGGCTTTCTCTCCTTTTGAGGATTCAGCCGCAGAGGAGTCCATCCCTTCTGCTTCTCCTCCAGAAGATTTCTCTTTTGGCGGTACTTCAAATACTCTCAGGGAGCATTTTAAATGGGAAAGTCAGGAATGTGAAGTTGTTCAATCTTGCCGTTCATTCATCACTGATGGGTTCGGAGCCTTTCCTCGGCTCCGACAAGGCCGACTAGCAAGCTCAAAGTTCTCCAGTAGCTCGAGACCCCACCCCTTACCCACAATGCACTGCTGGAATTGCCTCAGATGTAGTTTGCCACAGCATGGATCTCTTGGTTTCCAGCTTGGCTCGAGACTTTATTGGGAGTTTTTCAACTTTCAGCAAGTTACATTTTCACTTTTTTATATACTTTGTTCTATTCATAATAATAGCAGATATACTAGTTAGTAAATAGTACTTTTTTCTGTGTTTTTACCCCTTTCCTCAGTATTCTATCTTGCCTTCGGCCTTTTGGCCTTAGGATTAGTCATTAGTCAGTGATCTCCTTTGGGACTATCATTTTGGATCTCTATTTACTATTTGTAGTTATTGTTTATTAGTGCCCCTTTTTGGGCTGTGTGTATGTTTGTGTAAAACAGCTCTTAGTTAATCAGTGTGCTTGAGTTGTGTAATGTCTAAAGATAAGGATAAGCATCCAAAGTCTGGGTTTAAAAAGTGCCCAGACTGCGGACAGAAAATGTCTGTCACAGATGCCCATGTGCAGTGTGTTTACTGCTTGGGTGAGGTACATCTACAAGAGTCTTGCAGCTTATGTCATTCCTTTTCCACAAGAGTGTTAGCTGAAAGGAAGAGGAAATTGATTGATAGGGGTATCATTAAGCACCCCTTTTCTGACCAGGATGGAGCCAGTAAATCATCCAAATCTTCTAAGTCTTCCACTGATTCTAGATCCAAGAAAGAAAAGAGGTCAGAAATTGTGGTGACTTCGGCTCCACTGCCCTCGGAGCCAACAGTCTGCTCTTTTCGGAACCGGAACACGGCCTTGGAACCGGTTACCGAAAAACCTCCTTCTATGTTGCTCCATTCGGCTCCATCTGTCCACTCTTCCAGGTCCTCTGTCAGCTTATCTGATTTGGATATGGACCGGCTGGTTCAGAAACTTTTGAAGGCACCAGGCCTAGTTAAATTGCTGTTGACTCAGACACAACCGTTGGAGCCAAAGACCACTACCCTTGAATTGTCTGCTCCTCCTCCGAGCCAAATTGGACCTTCGGAGCCGGAAAAGGCTGACCTGATGATTGTGGATCCCTTGGAGCCGACACCTGCTCCAGTGTTGTTTGCTCCATCTGCTCTGACGTTCTCAGCTCTGACCGGGGACTCTAGGAGCTGACACACTCCGGTCGGGTCCGGGGAAGATAGCCGCACCGACTTGTCGGTGCCGACTCTTCCTCTCGGGGCCTCGGCTCGGGTGAGCTCGGCTACTACCTTGAGCTCGGAGCCCATGGCTTCGGTGCGGGAGGAGATCGCAGCTTCATCGGAGCCATCGACTCCTTCTCATCGGAGCCAAGGTGCTTTTGACGCCATGAGGCGAGTGTTGTCTCCCAAGACTTCCTCATCTCAAGGTCTGGCCTCTTCTTCCCCTAAAGTGCCTGTGTCTGTTTCTGTTTCCTCTGGTCTTCCCAAGAGTTGAGGCCCAGAGCCTCTGGTAGCCCCACAGGGCACTGCCTGCTCTTCTGAGACCTCTCCAGAAGTTCCCCCTGAAGAGGTTCCCGGGAAGAGATTATGCAAGAGGAGGCATTTGGACTCCCCCCAGGAGTCTATCACATCGGACACCGACCGGGATGAATCAGAAGGGTCCCCTAGATCCCCCTCTGAGGACATCTCCTTTGCGGAGATTCTTGAAATCCTTAGGCAGAGGGGTGATTGGCAGTCCAAGAGCCCTACTGAGAATGAGTCAGTTCTCCTGAAGGCGTTTGGGTCTCAACCTTCCACCTCTTGGGTATCTCCGCCCCACAATGAGCTTATGGATCTGGTCTCTCGTAGGGCGTGGGAGTTTCTAGAATCTATGGAACCTGTTCCTCGGAGGCCTAATAAGTTTATTTCAGCCCCTGTGGATAAGTCCTTTTTGACCAAGGGAGTCCCTGTTGATGCCATGGTGGTGGTGGCAGCCACCAAAAAGGAAATGTCTGAGACTTCCTCATCTATCCATCCTCCTAATAGAGAATCTAGGATCATGGATAGATATGAGAAACGCATATTCAGTTCAGCGACTTTCTCACTCATATCACTGAACTGCTTGACACATTTTACCAGGCTGCAGAGAGATCTCCTTAAAGAGTTGGGAGATGCTCTTCAGGGTGCTGTAGCTTCAAGTGTATCCGATAAGGTTGCCACTCAGCTCTCTACCCTCAATTCGATAGCCAACTCGTCCATGTGTCTCGGAGGCAGTCGGGGGTCGCTTATCTTTGTACCCCAAAGCCTGGCTAAATATAACAAACGACAGTTGAGTACGAAGTATCATTTCCAGAGGGTATTTCATACCTTTCTCCACCCAGCCTCTTCCCATCAAAAATATCCGCCGATTTCTAGAAAGAGTCATCCAGCCAGTCCCAGCAGACCAGACAGGATTCGGAACTTACTCAAGGTTCTTTTTGGTTCCAAAGAAAACAGGGGACTGGAGACCCATTTTGGATCTCACCGGATTCAACCAATTTGTGAGAAAAGAGAAGTTCCGAATGGTCACGCTACAGTCCATACTCCCCTTGTTGGGGAAGGACAATTGGATGTGCTCGATCGATCTCAAGGTTGCGTACTACAACATAAAGATGGTCAGACCATCCAGAGATCACCTGGATTTCCGGCTAGGAGCCAGTCATTATCAGTTCCGAGCTCTGCCCTTTGGTCTCACTACAGCCCCCAGAGTGTTCACCAAGTGCATGGCAGTAGTCACGGCTCACTTGAGGCATCTAGGATTCCAGGTGTTTCCGTATCTAGACGATTGGCTCCTTACCTCCACCACCAGGCATCAACTTCTTCAAGTGAGAGAGCTCTGCGATCAGCTAGGCATTGCAGTCAACTTCGAAAAGTCTGCCTTGTTGCCATCGCAGCATATCGTTTTTATAGGGACAGAACTAGACACGTCAGCCACCACTCTGTGCCTTCCGCCAGAAAGAATCTCTATTTTTTGCCAACACATCATGTCCCTAATATCAAAGAACAGAGTACCAGCAGCAGAGGTATTGAAAGTTCTAGGATTGATGGCGGCAGCTATTCTAGCAATCCCCTTAGCAAGGATGCATATGAGAATCCTTCAATGGCTTCTATTCACGCAATGGTCATATGAGAATCCTTCAATGGCTTCTATTCACGCAATGGTCTTACCAAGAACTTCCAATGAGTCACATGATCCTGATAACAAATTCCTGCAAAAAGGATCTTCAGTGGTGGTTGATGTCTCTTCATGTCACAATAGGACGTCCTTTCATGCTTCCCCCTCCAGTTGCCACTGTGACCACGGACGCTTCCCTGATGGGGGGGGGGTGCTATTTCAGGGAAAGACTGCCCAAGGCACATGGATAGATCAAGAATCACATCTTAATATCAATGTCCTGGAGATGAGAGCAGTACTTCTAGCATTGCAATACTTTCAGGACTCTCTTCCTCTAGGGACAATTGCAATGCAGACAGACAACATGTCAGTGGTCTGGTATCTGAACAAACAAGGCGGGACCAAGTCTTATCCCCTTTGCCGAGAAGCCCTCAGAGTATGGCAGTGGGCACTGTCATCCCAGTGCTTCCTGTTGGCAACGCACATCCCGGGCAAATCCAATGTAATAGCAGACAGACTGAGCAGAGCAATCTTGTTGCCCCACGAATGGTCCCTCAAACAAGAGATTGCGAACAGGATCTTTTGCAAATGGGGCCAGCCTTCCTGTGACCTCTTCGCCAGTCACATCAACAACAAATGCAGAAGCTATTTTGCCCTAATTCCCATGCCAGGTCACTCCCCGAGGGAGGCTCTTGTCCACGATTGGCCCCCGGGTCTCCTCTATGCATTGCCACCAATTCCCCTGATATCCAAATTCTTACAGAAAGCAAAGTTGCTGGAATGGGCAATCATCCTCATAGTCTCTCATTGGCCTCGGCAGATTTGGTTTCCATTTCTTTATCATATTCTGGAAGATCCATGGATTCTGGACCCAGTTCCGGACTTGTTGACACATCTGTCAGGGGATCACCCGTCATTGCAGACACTGAAGCTAACCGCTTGGCTGCTCCCATTCCCCACATAGCCAGGCTCTATAATCTTTCCCATGACACTAGTCAGATTTTGTTGGCTTCCCACAAACCTTCCACCAGAAAATTGTATCGTAGTAAGTGAAACAGATTTTCCATTTGGGCTTCTTCCCACAACATTGACCCTTATCAGGCGTCATTGTCTTCTATCTTACAATTCTTGACAGAAATCTTCAACAAAGGAGCAGCGGCAGCTACGATATGAGTACAATTAGCTGCTATATCTAATTTCAATGTAGGAATTGATGGTTTGAATATTATGGCCCACCAATTGTCTAAGGCTTTTCTAAAAGGTTCCTTTTACATAAGGCCTCCAGTGAAGACACCTTATTCCCCCTGGAATTTGGATTTTGTTATTTCGTATCATTCTTCCTTTTTTTGAGCCTGCATTGTCTTGGGAACTAAAATTCCTGTTATGGAAAACTATCTTCTTAGTAGCCATCACTTCAGCCCGTAGAGTGCCAGAGCTCCAAGCCTTTTCCATCAAGCCCCCTTACATGGTCTTCCATACTGACAGAGTTATCTCTCAGAACTAATCCATCCTTTCTGCCCAAAGTATGTTCTGAGGTTAACATTAATCAAGTCATTGAGTTGCCCGTTTTCTTCCCTAATCATGCCACACAAATTGGAATACCTGTTACATAAGCTCGATGTTCATAGACAAAATAGATTTTATTTGGACAGAACCAAAGACATTAGGAAATCAGATCAGCTCTTTGTGTCCTTTTCTGAGACCAGGAAAGGTAAACCAGTTGCTAAAACAACCCTGTCTAAGTGGCTGTCTGATTGCATCACCTATACATATGCTTGTCATAAAATGCCATTATCTAGTAAGGGAAAGGCTCATTCAACCAGAGCAGTTTCTACCTTGTCAGCCTTTCAAGCCAAATTGCCTTTGGATAACATCTGTGCAGCAGCCACCTGGTCTAAACCTCACACTTTTATAACTCTTTACAAAGTGGATAAGGCCCCCAGGGACAGGGCTTCATTTGGTTCTACAGTTCTGAAGAGTGTACTGCCGTGAGCCACCCAAAATCAGGGTGCAAGGGACGCTACCCATCGGTGATGACTGAACGGCGAGATTGAACAACTTCACATAAAGAAGTTATGTACTCACCATAATGTTCCATGTGAGTTGTTCCATCTCACCTCCATTCTCATGCCCCTCCCTCCTTTGCCCTCCTGGCTGACTATTGACGTGGAGGCTGTCTTCATCCTGGTTTTTCAATGTGTATTCATTCCTAGGTAGAATAATTATTGTACTATTATATGGTACGCAGCAAACCAGATCTGAGGTAATCCCAGCAGTGCATTGTGGGATAAGGGGTGGGGTCTCAAGCTACTGGAGAACTTTGAGCTTGCTAGTCAGCCGTGTTGGAGCCGAGGATCGGCTCCGAACCCATCAGTGATGAATGAAGGCAAGATGGAACAACTCGCATGGAACGTTATGGTGAGTACATAACTTTTTTTTATCCCCTTTCTAAGAAAAGGATTAGGGAGTTTTTGGATTTGCCTCAGCATATGCCTTTGGTTATTCCACCTGTGCTGGAGGTGGTTGGTTATGTTTTTCTGGAAGATTCCTTGACTCCAAATTCGGATGTTCTTCGTGTTTCACTGTTGCAGTCATTACATTTGGGTTATCTGCCTGCAGGTAGCCTTCAGCCAGCCTGAATACCAGAGTCTTGGATTCCTGCGTCGGATGCTGTCCCTTCTTCCATGACATCGGGTCATCAGGATTGTAAAACATGCAGCCGACACTATTACATCAGTCTTTCTTGCCGCCCGGAGCAGAAGCAGTTTGCAAGTGCCGTTTGGCAGACTCCTGAAATTTACGTTTTCGAGTCTCAGAACCGAAGTCTTCGAAAAAAGTTAAATACCCCGTTGGGATCCTTCTTCTTGCTTAAACGTTAACAATTGTCTTACCTGTGGAAAGCAAATACCTCATAAAGATTTTCATTCATACTGCATTCCTTGCTTAAGCCCACACCACGACGTCTCTCGCTGTCGGTTTTGTGCCTTATTCAACCCCCGAACTATTCGTCGTCTGTATATTTTCACAGCAAATTATTTTGGTACTCTGTTTAACCATCCAGAAATGGCTTTGGTAAGCCATCCAACTACCGATATTCCAAAAAAAGTAAGGATAAAGACAGAGACAAACCGCACAAGTCCAAAACTGCTGACAATGCTTCCATTAAGCTAGTCGCCAGTACTCAGTGAGGTGCTTTCACAGCCCCTGATACTCACTACTTCAGATTCACAGGCCTCTACTGAGACCCATTCGGAGTCCGGTATGCCTCGAGATACTTCTTTGACTATGGAACCTGCGTATGTCTCTACCTTGGATGGGTCCGGAGCTGCTGTGCATGCACCGGCTTCTGAGGGTGTATTCAGGCCTACAGATTTGCTTTTTTAAACCAATGCCATCTTCTTCGAGATCTAAAACTCGACCCACGCCTAGAAAACTGACGTCCAAACCACATGGTCAAGGTCCATATGCCAAAACAAATTAGGGGAAGCCAGCCTTCCCCCTCTAAGAGACCTAGAACTGATTTTCCTTCTGATCCTTCTGATCAGGATTCTGAAATTTCTGTTTCTTCTGATTTACCAGGATTTGCCCTTATCTACCTATGAGGATTCTGATGCAGAGAATTCCATTCCCTCTGCTTCACCTCCAGAAGATTTTTCTTTTGGTGAAACCTTGCACACTCTTAGGGAGCATTTCTGCTGGGAAAGCCAGGATTACACTGACTCCAAAAAGAGGCTTATGGAACTCCTCCCTCAACATAGACCTTTAGCTATCCCTCCTGTTCTGGACATTGTAGATGATGCCTTCTTGGAATCTAGCCTGGCCCCAGGCACTTTACCTCCAGCTCCCGGAAAACCTGACAGGTATTGCAGAGTACCTGACTCACAAGTTCCTCTTCAAGAATCCTACTGCGGAATCAGAGACAATTTCCCAGGAACCAAAGGGCATTAAGGCTACTGCTGCAAAAAACCCTACCCCCTCTGATGGAGATTTCAGGGTCTTGGACAGATGGGGTAAGAAGGTATACACTTCTGGTACTTTGGCCATTAGGGCCTTAGATTGCCAGTTTCATATGTTAAAGTATCAGCAGCATATTATGGGACTATTTAAACAGAAAATGATGTTGATTCCTGACTGTGCTGAACATAAAGAATTACAGGATTAAATGCATTCTGCTGAACAAGTTGGTAAACATACTTTGCAATGTGGTTTTGACTCTTTAGAAGCATCTTGCAGGGCTGCTGTCACTGGGACTGTTCTTAGAAGGCATACTTGACTTAAGGAGAAAAACTTGCCAGATCATGTTAAAGCTAAATTACTGGATGCTCCCTTAAACCAAGACCGCCTGTTTGGCAACAAGGCAGAAGAAGTCCTTAAAAAAATGGAGGAAAAAGCTAAATCTCTGCAAGTACACCCTCCCAGATTTAGTAGGCATTGGCCTTCTAAGAATTGGTCCTTATTAGTCTCTTCCAGGCCTTCTCAGGCCAAACCCAGGAACCAGCAGACCACCTAGGTTACATTCTCAGGCTACACACATGCGTAAGCAGTGGGGTGCTCCCACTTCCAAAGCTAGAAGTAGTAAGACACCCCCGTATGGAAAAATGTCACAATGACTTAATATTAACCCTTCCAAGCCCTGCTCAACTGCCTGCTCCCTTAGGAGGAAAGCTCGCCCTGCATGCAAAATACTGGGAACTCAGTACCCAGGACAAATGGGTTTTAAATATAGTTTTCCGAGGACACAGATTCCACTTCCACACCTTACCAACCGCAAACAGTTGGCCAGACCTACCCCCAAATCAGTGGGCAGAGGCTCAACAGCAGGATGTTCTTCGTGTTTCACTGTTGCAGTCATTACATTTGCGTAATCTGCTGGCAGGTTGCCTTCAGTCGGCCTGATTAACAAAGTCTTGGGTCCTGCGTCAGTTGCTGAGGCTTCTTCCATGACGTCAGGTCTTCCTGGGTGTAAAACATGCATCTGACGCCATTACATCAGTCTTTCTTGCCGTGTGGTGCCTGAAGCAGAAGCAGTTCGCAAGTGCCGGTCGGCTGACTCCTGAAATTTACGTTTTCGAGTTTCAGAATCTAAGTCTTCAACTTAAAACTAAGTACCCCATTGGGGAAACATTTTCTTGCTCCTTACTGATGTCAGTAAAAGTTAATAATTGCATTACTTGTGGAAAGCAAATACCTCACAAAGATTTTCATTCGTACTGTATTCCTTGCCTAGGCCCTGACCACGACATACCTTGCTGTCGGTTTTGTGCTTTATTTAATCAGCGCACTATCCGTCATCTGTACATTTTTGCCTCTAAGTATTTCATTTCTCAGTTTAATTATCCAGAAATGTCGTTGGTTAGCCATCTGACTACCGGGATTCAGGAAAAACGCAAAGGTAAAGACAGAGACAGGCCACCGAGGTCCAAAACCGCCGCCAACGCTTCTCCTAAGCCAGTCGCCAGCTCACCAGTACTCAGTGAGGCGCATTCGCAGCCCCTGATACCCTCTACTTCTGATTCGCAGGCCTCTACTGAGACCCATTCAGAGTCCGGTATGCCGCGAGATGCTTCACCTGTGGAACCCGCGGATGTCTCTACCTCGGATGAGTCCGGAGCCGCTGTGCAGGTACTGGCTTCTGAGGGTGTATTCAGGCCTACAGACTTGCATATTAAATTGACTCCACCTTCATTACTAAGGCCTAAATCTCGATCTGTGTCTAAAAAACTGACGTCCAGGCCACATGTTCAGGCCCCTATGCCTAAAAAACAAATGATCAAAATGGCTGAAGATCTAATTACTCTAATCAGGGGTAGTCACCCCCCCCCCCCCAAGAGGCCTAGGGCTGCGCTTGATTATGAATCTATCAGGTTTCTGTTTCTTCTGACTCTTCTAATGACCTAGACTTGTCCATACCTACTTATGAGGATTCCATTCCCTCTGCTTCCCCTCCTGAGGATTTTTCTTTTGGGGAAACTTTACATACCTTAAGGGAGCATTTCCACTGGGAAAGTTGGGAATTTTCTGATTCAAAAAAGAGGCTTGGGGATTTCCATCTTCTACCTCAGCATAGGCCTTTGGCTATACCTCCTGTACTAGACATTGTTGATGTGTTTCTGGAATCCAGTATGGCCCCTGATTCCCTGCCTCCGGCTCCTAGTAAACCTGACAGATACTACAGGGTTCCTGAGTCCCACAAGTTTCTTTTCAAAAATCCTGTTGCGGATCCAGAAACCATTTCTCAGGAGCCCAAGAGCATTAAGGCCTCTACTGCTAAAAATCCTACCCCTTCTGATAGAGACTCCAGGACGCTGGATAGATGGGGTAAGAAGGTTTATACTTCTGCAACCTTGGCAATCGGGGCTTTAAACTGCCAATTTCATATGTTAAAATATCAACAGCATATTATTGGACTGTTTAAACAGAAAATAATGTTGATTCCTGACTGTGTGGAAAATAAAGATTTACAGGATGTATTGCATTCTGCTGAACAAGTTGGAAAACATACTTTGCAATGTGGTTTTGATTCTTTAGAGGCCTCCTGCAGGGCTGCTGTTACTGGGTCTGTGCTTAGAAGGCATGCTTGGCTTAAGGAGCAATCTTTGCCTGATCATGTTAAAACAAAATTGTTGGATGCTCCTTTAAATCAGGACCATCTGTTTGGCAATAAGGCTGAAGAAGTTCTAAAAAAGATAAAAAAATAAAGATAAATCTATGCAAACTGTTAAAGATTTCTTACAAGTGCAACCTCCAAGATTTAATAGGCACTGGCCTACTAAGAATTGGTATTTTCCAGCGCCTTCCAGATCCTCTCAAGCCAAACCCAGATGCAGCAAAAACCCCAGGTTTCAGTCCCAGGGAACTCTCAGAACTAAGCAGTGGGGGCCTCCGCTTCCAAATCTGGAAATAACAAGATACCCCCTATGGTAAACAGTCTCAGTGACTTCCTTTTAAAATTACCAAGCACTTACCTTTTAGCCACCCCTTTGGGGGGAAAGATTGCTCTTCATGCAAAGAACTGGGAACTCATAACCCAGGACAAATGGGTTTTAAATATAGTGTCCCAAGGATACAGATTTCAATGTTAAGTTGTCAATCTCGCCTTTATTCTTGCTGGATGGGTTCGGAGCCGAACCTCAGCTCCGACTCGGCCTGTTACTAAAGCTTGAGAGCTATTTTCACTGGCTCGAGGCTATACTATGTCCCATAATGCTAGACGTCATATACCCAGATCTCGTTTGCCGCTTCAGCTATGAGGTTGTGTTTTCTCCTGCTCCAGGTCGTATTTTTAAAATTTTTGTATCTACAGTTAGTTTTTCTTAGATATTTTTCTATTTAGTTTATTTAATTAGTTAGTACCATTGGGGCGTCAGAACCGATCCCTCCGTCATCGGTTCCTTCGTCGGCTCCGATCCCTTCATTGGCTCCGTCCTTGGAGGGGTCCGGACGTCGAGACTCCCTCGTCAGCTCCAAGGGGGCGAGTGGCATCGGACCCTTGTCCGACTCTGTTCTCCCTCTCGGAGCTTTGGCGCAGGTGAGTTTGGCCCCGACATCGGCCTCGGAGCCGTCCCTCTCGATGCTGGGAGGGGCTCTCATCTCCTCGGAGATGGGTCCCTCTTCCCTGCCTGACAGGCGCCTTCGAGGTCATGAGGAGCGTGCTGGCTCCCATACCGGCACTACGGTCGGCCTCGTTGGCCCCTCCCTCCACTGTGCCTGCTTCGGCCCTTGCCTACCCTCCCGAACCCAAGCGCGGAGAACCGACGCTCCAGGCCGCTCCATTGGGTGTTTCCTCCTCTTCCGAGGCCTCCCCTGATCCTGCAGAGGAGCCCCCTCGGAAGAGGACATGCAAGAGGAAGCATGTCGACTCCCCTGAGTCAGTAACATCTGACACCGACCTGGATGATTCGGAAGGGTCCCCAAGGTCCCCCTCTGAGGATGTCTCTTTTTCTGACATCCTAGAGATCCTTAAACAGAGGGGGAACTGGTCCTCCCTCAGCCCTTCCGAGGACGAGTCAGTGTACCTGGATGCGTTCGGTTCTCGCCCTTCCACCTCGTGGGTGTCCTCTCCTTTCGACCCACTCATGGAGGTGGTGGCTAGGAAGGCGTGGACGGTTCCGGATACTATGGAACCAACTCCCTGGAGGCCTACAAAATTTATCACAGCCCCAGCAGACAAGCAGTTTCTCTCTGAGGGCGTCCCCATTAATGCCATGGTGGTGGCGGCGGCAGCCACTAAGAAGGAGTTGGCTGACCCTTCAGTACCTGTCCATCCTCCTAATAAGGAATCTAGGACTACGGATGTTTTTCTTCAGCGACCTTTGCCATGCAATCGCTGAATTACTTGTGCCATTTCACCCGTCTTCAGAGAGAACTCCTTAAAGAACTGGGTGATACCTTACAGGACCCAACAGCTGTGGGGTCTCAGGAAAAGATCAACTCCCAGCTGGGAACCCTGAACTCTATTGTCAACTCCTCCATGCGGCTCATTTCTTATGCAGCCGATGGAGCGAAGTAGAACGCACGCAGGCGTTGCTCTAAGGAGACACGCCTGGATGTGGCTTTGCAACTTTGCTGACCCCTTCATGGCGTCCTTCACTAACACCCCCTTTGACGGTTCTGCCCTGTTTGGACCTCAAGTGAAGGATACTTTAACCAGGTGTGAGCAGGAAGGCAAGACTCTCTCTGCCGTGGGAGTCCATTTTTCTGCCCCTTCTAGACCATACCCTAAGGGTCAAAAGGGCGGAAAGATGTGGTTCCGTAAACCCCAGGGAGTACTGCTTGACGTACGTGGTGAGCTCCCCTCCAGAGGCAGAGGAGGGAACAATAACAGATGCCGCCCTAGGGGCAGGGGGGGTCCGCAAAATCAGGGTAGCAGAGAATCTTTCTCTGACAAACCCTTCCAGCACCCCTGAGGAGCTGCCCGACTGTCCACCGTCGGGGGAAGACTTTCACTGTACCCAGAAGCCTGACATTCCCTTACGCAAGACAGATGGGTACGGTCGATCATATCCGAGGGTTACAGAATCCCCTTTCTCCACACCCCGCAACAACCAAAAGGGCCTCTTCCAGACGTTCCACCTGGTCAGAGAGATGAAGCAGCGTCAGAAATTTCAAAGCTGCTGTCAAAAAGGGCCATCCAGCCAGTCCCAGCAGACCAACAAGGATCCGGAATCTACTGCAAATTCTTTTTGGTACCAAAAAAGACGGGGGACTGGAGACCTATTTTGGATCTCAGCAGGCTGAACAAGTCTGTTCAAAGAACGAAGTTCCGGATGGTCACGCTACAGTCCATTCTACCCTTTCTGGGTCAGGACAATTGGATGTGCTCTATAGATCTTCAGGATGCATACTACCATATCAAAATGAACAGGCGCTCCAGAAGGTTTCTCTGCTTCCAGCTGGGAGCCAGTCACTACCAATTCAGAGCCCTGCCCTTTGGCCTCACCACAGCCCCCAGGGTGTTAACCAAATGCATGGCAGTGGTTGCGGCTCACCTGAGACGATGAGGATTCCAGGTGTTTCCATATTTAGACGACTGGCTCCTTACTGCCACCACCAGGCACCAGCTACTTCAAGCCAGGGATTACGCTGTGCAAACGTGCAAAGCGCTAGGCATCTCTATAAACTTTGAAAAGTCTGCCTTGTCACCCTGTCAGCATATTACCTTCATAGGCGCCATGTTAAACACGGTAGAGTTGTCAGCAAAACTACCTACACAAAGAGTTTGACATTCGCACCCATGTTCAAATCCTTCTACAGGAGGACAGGGTCCAAGCCCGGTTTGTACTAAAAACACTTGGTCTAATGGCAGCAACAATCACCTTGCTTCCCCCTAGCTCGTTTTCATATGCAGCTACTGCAGTGGATGCTTTTTTCCCAATGGTCCTTTCAGCAGCTTCCCATGTCTCACAACATTCTCATCACTCAGTCATGCAAGAGACACCTCTCATGGTGGATGGTCTCGCCTCAGGTGCTTCTGGGCAGATCTGTTATTCTCCCCCCTCCGGTTGCCACCGTGACAACGGATGCCTTCCCTGATCAGGTGGGGGGGGCATTTTCAGGGCAGGACAGTCCAGGGCACATGGCAACCCTTCGAGTGCCACCTGCACATAAATGTCTTGGAGATGAGAGCGGTACTTTTGGCATTGCAGGCCCTTCAGAACTCTCTACCCACCGGGACGATTTCAATTCAGGCAGACAATATGTCTGTAGTGTGGTACATCAACAAGCAGGGCGGGACCAGGTCCTACCCCCTGTGTCGGGAAGCGCTCAGACTTTGGCAGTGGGCGATCTCTTCTCAACGGTTTCTGGTAGCAACGCATATTCCAGGGAAGTCCAATGTCATAGCGGACAGACTGAGCAGGGCCATTCTCATGCCCTACGAGTGGTCTCTCAACCATCTAGTAGCGGAACGAATATTCAGAAGATGGGGTCAGCCTTGCTGCGACCTTTTCGCAACCCCTCAAAACAGCAAGTGTCAGGAATTCTTCACCATCTTTCCTCTTCCGGGTCTCCCTCCCAGATACGCTGTAGTCCACGATTGGCCCTGGGGTCTTCTATATGCTTTCCCCCCTTTTCCCTTAATTACCCAGTTAGTCCAGAAAGCAACTGCCTTGAGATCCAGGATGATCCTCATTGCCCCTTACTGGCCCCGACAAGTCTGGTTTCCGTTTCTGCAACATCATCTACTAGAGCAGCCCTGGCATCTGGACCCAGTGCCAGACCTTCTGACCCATCAATCGGGCGGGCTGCACCAATCCCTTCCATCTCTCAACCTCGCAGCTTGGTTGCTCCACTTCCAACCCTAGCCAGGCTTCCCTTAATTTCTCAGTCAGTACATGATGTCATCCTTGCCTCTCATAAGTCTAACACCAGAAGGACGTATGCTAGTAAGTGGAAGCGTTTCTCTATTTGGGCAAGGAAAAATCAAGTGGACCCTTTCACAGCTCCTGTCCAAACAGTTTATGGCTGAACTTTTCCAAATGGGCTCTTCCTCAGCCACTATCAGGTCCAGTTGGCGGCTATTGCAAATTTCCACGTTGGCTTGTCAGACCAGTATTATGTCCCACAAGCTTTGCAAGGCCTTTCTAAAAGGAACCCTGTTACTTAGGCCCCCGGTTAAAGACCCTCCTCCACCGTGGGATCTAAATTTGGTACTGTCTTCTTTAATTCTGCCTCCCTTTGAGCCAGCTGCTTCCTGCTCGTTAAAACTGCTCTTGTGGAAAACACTTTTCTTGGTAGCGATTACCTCAGCGAGAAGGGTTTCGGAACTACAAGCTCTCTCTGTGCGCCCCCCTTATCTTGTTTTTCACAAAGATAGAGTGTCTCTTAGGACTAATCCTTCCTTTTTACCTAAATCTTAATCAGACTATTGATTTCTTCCCAAATTATACTGATAGAGCTGAGAGAAGACTACATTGTTTAGATGTCCACCGTCAACTACGCTTCTATCTTGATAGAACAAAACAGTCGAGAAAATCAGAGCAACTCTTCCTGTCTTACGCGGAAGGAAAGCAAGGCCTTCCAGTTTCTAAGGTAACCTTGTCCAGATGGCTGACCTCTCTTATCACGTTAATCTATCAATTGAGGCATAAGGAGCCACCTTCCAAGCCTAGAGCTCATTCAACTAGAGCACTAGCTTCCTCAGTAGCTTTCCAAGCAAGGTTACCCATGGATTCTATTTGTGCAGCGGCCACATGGGCCTCCCCTCATACCTTTATTTCTCATTACAAACTTGACATCGCCTCCAGAAGTCGGGCTGAGTTTGGTTCCACTGTACTCAAGAGTCTGTTCCATTGAGCCACCCAGGACTAAGGTGCTAGGGACGCTGTCCCATCCAGCAAGAATGAAGGCGAGATTGACAACTTAACATTGAGAAGTTATGTACTTACCATAACGTTCCATGTTAGTTGTCGTCTTCTCGCCCTCTTTCTTGCATCCCACCCTCCATCCCCCTTTCCTGGAAAGACCTAGAGTATCTTGTGAGATATCTTTTGTCACCAGAGTTATCTTCTCAGCTAGCTCTCTTGCTCCCTTTTTGGTAGCCCTTGTAAGAGATATATGTAGAAGAGCTTGTTTTTACATATATTAGATTTACTTTTTTCCTGTGGTGGGACATGTATGTCCATAGTGTTAGCTATCAAACGAGATCTGGGTATATGACGCCGAGCATTATGGGACATAGTATAGCCTTGAGCCAGTGAAAATGGCTCTCGAGCTTTAGTAATAGGCCGAAGGTTCCGAACCCATCCAGCAAGAAAGAAGGCGAGAAAAAGACAACTAACATGGAACGTTATGGTAAGTACATAACTTCTCATTTCCACACGTTGCCAACACTAAAAGGGTGGCCAGACCTGCCCCCAAATCAGTGGGCAGAGGCTCAAAAACAAGTACTTTCCCTCTTAAACATGGGGGCTATTCCACCAGTACCAGAAGAGGAAAAGGGACAAGGTTTCTATTCCAGGCTTTTTCTGGTACCCAGAAAAGACAAATCATGGCGTCCCATTCTGTACCTGTCTACTCTAAACACCTTTCTGGACATTCCAAAATTCAAGATGCTGACTCTTCACCAGTTACTTCCTGTGCTAGGCAAAGATGTCTGGTTGGCAACTCTAGATTTAAAAGAAGCATACCTGCACATCCCAATCAGGGAATCTTGCAGAAGATAACTACACTTCAAAGCAGGCTACTTGCATTTTCAGTTATCTGCACTGCCCTTTGGCTTGTCTACTGCACCCTGGGTATTCACAAAGTGCCTGGCTCCAGTTATTGCATTTTGCAGGCAAAGAAATATTCCAATATATCCATACCTGGACGATTGTCTAATTCAGGCAGAAAACCAGGGCATGCTTCTAAATCATCTGGTGTTTGTAAAAAGGGTTCTAACTTGTCTGGGGTACACCATAAATGAAAAGAAATCACAACTGGTACCCTCTCAACAGATTACATTCCTGGGTGCAAGCTTGACTACAACTGCCCAGATGGCTTTCCTCACGCTCTCAAAGAAGCAAATTAATTTGGTAACTTACTTCAAACAAGTGGCCACAAAATCCCTGCTATCTGCAAGACAAGTACTACAAGCCTTGGGGTTCATGGCCTTCTGCATTTTTCTAATTCCATATGCAAGACTGCATATGAGGAAACTACAGTGGTACTTGTAGTCAACATTGTCACAGCCTAGAAACAATGATTCCTGTCATACGCCTGGAATTCCTATGGTGGGCAGAGGCCTGCCACCAAAACAAGGGACTGCCATTCACATTATCCCCTGCCGCCCAAACCCTAACTACAGATGCATCAGACTATGCATGGGGGGCTCACATGGCAGGAAAGTGCATTAAGGGCAAATGGAACCCAAATCAAATGCACCTACATATCAATCAAAAATAAATGTTAGCTGTACAGAATGCTCTGACGGCCTTCAAGGACTACATTCTTCCAAGACAACTAATAGTAAAGACGGACAACACCATGGTTATGTGGTACATCAACGAGCAGGGGGGTACACATTCTTACCCCCTCTGCAGACTAGCCATGGCATTGTGGAACACAGCCTTGAGCTACCAAGTGCACCTACAAGCACAATTCCTGTCAGGAAAATTGAATACACTGGCAGACGGACTAAGCAGAAATATCATGGACCCACACGAGTGGAAACTGGAACCACGGATTTTCAACATGTTGACAAGCAAATGGGGGGAGCCCAGACATAGATTTATTTGCCTCCCCCCAAAACTACCAGTTGGACAGGTTTTGCACAAGGACTCCCCACAAAGAAGCCTGGAAAGTGGATGCTCTGTCCTTCAGCTGGAAAAACCTATCAGTCTATGCCCCCCCCCCCCACTGCCTCTGCTGTCCAAAGTACTACTAAAAATCAAACGGGAAAAAACAAGAATGATTTTGATTGCTCCAGACTGGCCACGCCAACACTGGTACCCACTGCTGCACAGTGTGTTGCAAATATCTCCATGGCACCTGCCTCAGACCCCTTCCTTGCTGTCTCAGCAGGAGAACCAAATTCTGCACCCTCAGCTTCCAACATTGAACCTTGCAGCCTGGCTAATCACTTAAATTCACCCTTATCATCCCACAGCAAACCTGTGATTGATGTCATCTTGGAGGCGAGTAGACCTAGTACTAGAAAATCTTATGCTGACAAATGGAAAAGATTCTGTGCCTGGAATCAGTCTTTAGGGATGAGCACAGCAGCACCCAATTTACCTGATTTTGCAATACTTAACTGAGATGCTTCACAAAGGCCTGTCTTTTTCCTCTATTAAAATCCACGCTTCAGCTATTTCAGCTCATTATAACACAGAACCCACCCCTCTTCTCTCATCCCCTGCTCAAGCAGTATCTCAGAGGGGCAAAGAACTTGAGACCACCCAGGAGTGCTCCTACCCCTGCCTGGGACCTTAACTTTGTTTTGGAGAATCTCACTCTACCTCCTTTTGAGCCAGCTGCTACTGCAGACTTAAAATTTCTTAATTGGAAAACAGCTTTCCTTTTAGCAGTCACTTCAGCTAGAAGGATATCGGGCCCTTATGGCAGTGGAGCCATTCATCATCTTTCATGCAGACGATATCTCTGAGGACCAATCCATCCTTCATGCCCAAGGTGTTTTCCAGTGTGGCTCTTAATCAGTCCATGCATTTGCCAACCTTCTTTCCCAATCCACAGAACAAAGGGGAACGGATTCTGCATTCCTTGGATGTGCACAGACAAGTTAGATTCTACTTGGACAGGACTAAATCTCGAAGAAAGTCTGAACAATTGCTGGTAGTATTTGCTGCAGGGGCAGAGGGGAAGGCTATTTCAAAACAAACCATTTCTAAATGGATAAGCCATTGCATTCATTTCTGCTATAAGCACCATGGAAAACCTATCCCCCAGGGGATCAGATCTCACTCCACCAGGGCTGCATCTACTTCTGCAGCCTTTCTCAGAGGTGTTCCTACCAGGGATATTCTAGAAGCTGCTACCTGGAGTTCTGTACATACTTTCACCAAGCATTATCATTTACCTATTTTCTCTAAATCCAGAGCTGGCTTTGCCACTGCTGTCTTGCAGGAACTTATAGCTGGCCCTAATGCTGTATAAACTCCTCCTCCCAACCATATTTTTGGGAATCTACCCAAATGTAATGACTGCAGCAGTGAAACACGAAGAACATAGTACAGTTGTGTACACTTACCATAAATGTAGATGTTCAAGTGTATTCACTGTTGCAGTCCTGGTTACCCTCCCTCCAGCCCCCTACTTTTCTCCGGCTATACCTCTACTTTCTTTTACTATGCTTAAAAGCCTTTTTGGTGTATTTGCTTTTGTTTGGAGGTATATTTTTGTGGGGTTTTTTTATTTATTTGCTCCCCATTAGGGGGGCACCTGACATCTGGGGCAAGAAAAACTGATGTAATGGCGTCGGATGCATGTTTTATACCCCTGACGACCTGACGTCATGGAAGAAGTGACAGCAACTGACACAGGACCCAAGACTTTGTTAATCAGGCCAACTGAGGGCAACCTGCCAGCAGATTACCCAAATGTAATGACTGCAACAGTGAATACACTTGAACATCTATATTTATAATAAGTGTACACAACTGTACTCTCTCTTCTAAGTATCAGGGCTATTCAACCTGTCCCAGCAGAAGAAAGGGGACAAGATTTTTACTCAAGACTTTTCCTGGTACCCAGAAAAGACAGCTCCTGGCATCCTATACTGGACGTCCCTATTCTAAACACCTTTTTGGTAATCCCAAGATTCAAAATGCTAACACTTCAACAGCTGCTTCCTATGCTAGGAAGATGCCTGGTTGGCAACCTTAGACTTAAAGGAAGCTTAGCTTACCTGCACATTCCAATAAGGGAATCTTGCAGGAAATACCTCTTCAGAGCAGACCGCACTATCAGTTCTCTGCACTTCTCTTTGGCTTATCTACTGCGCCCAGGGTATTCACAAAGTGTCTAGCTCTAGCCATTTCATTTTGCAGGCAGAGAAATATTCAGATATACCCATACCTGGACGATTGTCTAATTCAAGCAGAAAGTCTGGACATGCTATTAAAACATCTGTAAAGAAACTTCTACCCTTGCTGGGGTACACCATAAACGAAAATAAATTTCATCTGGTACCCTGCCAACAGATTGTATTCCTGCGAGCAAGCTTGAACACAACTTTCCAGATGGCTTACCTCACCCCAGAGAAACAAGTTTATTTGACGGCTTACTTCAAACTGCTGGCCACAAAGACCCAGCTATCTGCAAGGAAAATTTTGCAAGCCCTGGGGTTCATGGCCTCTTGCATTATACTAATTCCATATGCAAGACTGCATATGAGGAAACTACAGTGGTATGTAAAAAGTCTATGGTGTCAACATTCTCAGGACCTGGAATCAATGATTCATTCCTTATATAAAGACAGAGTTCCTTTGGTGGGCAGAGGCCTGCCACCTCAACAAGGGGCTCCCTTTCAGTCTACCCCCTGCCACCAAACTCTGACTACAGACACATCAGACTATGCAAGGGGGACTCACTTGACAGGGCAGTGCATTCAGGGCAAATGGAACCAGAGTCGGATGCACCTGCATATCAACCAAAAAGAAATGTTAGCTGTACAGAATTCCCTGACAGCCTTCAAGGACCATATCCTTTCAGGAAAATTATTGGTAAAAACAGACAACACCACAGTTATGTGGTACATAAACAAGCAGGGGAAACCCACTCGTACCCTCTCTGCAGACTAGCCATGGTTCAGTGGAACATAGCCTTGAGCTACCAAGTGCACCTACAAGCTCAGTTCCTGCCAGGCAAGCTAAATTCACTGGCAGACAACCTAAGCAGAAATCTCATGGACCCACACGAATGGAAACTAGAACCAACAGTATTCAACCACTTGAGGAACAAATGAGGGACTTCAGAGATAGACCTGTTTGCCTCCCCCCAGAACTACCAATTGGGCAAATTCTGCACAAGGACTCCCCACAGTCAAGCTTGGAAAGTGGATGCGTTCTTTACCTGGGAAAGCCTCTCTGTTTATTCCTTTTCCCTACTGCCTCTCCTCTCGAAGGTTCTGCTAAAGATCAAACAGGACAAACCAAGGACGATTTTTATTGCACCAGACTGACCTCGCCAGCACTGGTATTCCCTCTTGCACAGCATGATACTGCTGAATCCATGGCAGCTACCTCAGACACCTTCCCTGCTATCCCAGCAGGCGGACCAGATTCTGCAGTCTCCGCTTCAAACCCTGAACCTTGCATCCTGGCTAATTCCTTGAGCTCTCCAATAGCATCCCTCAGTAAGCAGGTGCTAGAGGTCATTCTGGAAGCAAGGAGACCTAGTACTAGAAAATCCTATGGTGAAAAGTGGAAAAGATACTGTTCCTGGAGCCAGACCCAGGGTATGGGCATTACAGTACCCAGTTTACTTCATATTCTTCAGTACTTAACAGAAATGCTCCACAAGAGCCTGTCCTTCTCGTCAATTAAAATTCATGCCTCTGCAATATCAGCACATTATAATACTGAACCACCCCTCTCTCATCCCCTGTTAAAGCAGTTCCTCAGAGGGGCTAAAAATTTAAGAACATCCCCCCCAGGCGAGCCCCTACTCCAGCCTGGGACCTTAACTTTGTATTGGAAAAGCTCATTCTCCCTCCTTTTGAACCAGCTGTAGCTGCAGATTTGAAATTCCTTTCTTGGAAAACAGCCTTCCTACTAGCCATCACTTCAGCAATAAGAGTGTCTGAATTACAGGCCCTCATGGCAGTGGAGCCCTTCATTATCTTCCATGCAGACAGGGTTTCCCTCAGGACCAATCCTTCCTTTATGCCCAAGGTGGTGTCTAGTGTGGCGCTAAATCAGTCCTTTCATTTGCGTACTTTTTTTTTCCTAATCCGCAAAACAAAGGAGAACGAATTCTGCACTCTTTGGACGTGCACTCTTTGGACGTGCACAGACAACTTCGATTTTATTTGGACAGGACTAAGCCTCTCAGAAAATCTGAACAGCTGCTAGTTGGCTTTGCTGCAGGGGGCAGAGGGGAAGGCCATTTCAAAGCAAATCATTTCTAAATGGATAGCCCATTGCATTCATTTCTGCTATAAGCACCATGGAAAACCTACCCTACAGGGGATAAGATCACATTCCACCAGGGCTGCATTTACCTCTACAGCCTTTCTCAGAGGGGTCCCTACCAGGGACATCCTAGAAGCTGCTACCTGGAGCTCTGTTCATACCTTCACCAAGCATTACCACATGCCTATTATTTCTAAATCCAGAGCTGGTTTTGCCACTGCAGTATTGCAGGGCTTAATAGCTGGTCCTAATGCTCTCTAACTTCCTCCTCCCTTCCTTAGCTTTGGGAATATACCCAAATGTAATGACTGCAGCAGTGAAACACGAAGAACATAGTACAGTTGTGTACACTTACCATAAATGTAGATGTTCAAATGTATTCACTCTTGCAGTCCTGATTACCCTCCCTCCAGCCCCCTGACTTCGCTTGACTCTACCTTTCCTTCTTGTTTGGTGTATTTGAGCTTTCTGGTGTATTTGCTTTTTGTTGGAGGTGTAATGTAACATATAATTGCTTCCCATTATGGGGGCACCTGACATCTGGGGTAAGAAAAACTGATGTAATGGTGTCGGCTGCATGTTTTATACCCCTGACGACCTGACGTCATGGAAGAAGGGACTGCATCCGACACAGGAATGGTACTCAGGTCGGCTGAGGGCTTACCTGCAGGCAGATAACCGAAATGTAGTGACTGCAACAGTGAATACACACGAACATCTACATTTATGGTAAGTGTACACAACTGTACTTTCCTGCTCTCAGGAAACCTGACAGGTACTATAGAGTCCCTGATTCTCATTTGTTTCTTTTCAGGAATCCGTTGGCTGATCTAGAGGTTATTTCTCAAGGCCCTAAAGGAGTTAAGGTCACTGTTACTAAAAATCCTGTTCCTTCTGACAGGGAATCTAGGAACCTAGATAGGTAGAGTAAAAAGGTTTATACCTCTGTCACTCTTGCTATTAGGTCTACTAGTTGTCTTTTTCTTATGCTGAAGTACCAGCAGCACACCTTGGAAGCTATTAAGTCTAGGATAGCAAGTGTGCCTCTGTTGGCGGAGAGTAAGGATATGCAGGATTTGCTGAATTCTGCCAGTCTTGTCAATAAACATTCATTACATTGTGGTTTTGACATTCTAGAAGCTTCATGTAGGGCTACAGCTACTAGCTCTGTTATTAGAAGTCACACTTGGCTCAGGGAGCAGCCTCTACCAGAGCCTGTCAAGGCTAAGCTTTTAGATGTACTTTTGCATAAGGACAGTCTTTTTGGCAGCAAAGCAGAGGAAGTGCTCAAGAAGATGGAAGACTGTGCAGACAGTTAAAAGACTTTCTGCAAGTTCATCCTCCTCGCTTTAGCAGGAATTACCCTTCTAAGAGATGGACGTTCCCGGATACCAGCAGACAGAACCATTCTAGGATTAGAGGTTACAAATCTTCTAGGGGACAGGTGGCTACCCCTCAAAGGTCTAAGCGTTGGCAGGTTTCCTCTTCCAAGGTGGGAAGTTCTAAGCCTGCATCTCAATCTAAACATTCTCAATGACTCTATCCAACTTCTACCTGTTTTTGCCTGCCCGAAGAGTCCTTTAGGGGGAAGGTTGGCCCTTTTTGTAAATGTCTGGGCCACCATCACTGGCAACAAATGGGTACGCAAAACCCTAGGACACAAGTTTTCTTTTCACACCTTTCAAGTACCCAAAGGATTCCTGGACGCACCTCCAAACCAAAGGGCAGAAGTAGAAAAGCAAATTTTGTCTCTGTTACATCTGGGAGCAATAGAATTAGTTCCTGTTCAGCAGGTAGGCCAGGGTTTCTATTCCAGACTTTTCCTAGTTCCAAAAAAAGAAGGCACCTGGCATCCTATCCTAGATCTATCCATCTTGAACTCTTTCTTGATAATTCCAAAGTTCAAAACGCTCACTGTGCATCAGTTGCTGCCAATGTTAGAAAAGTATTCCTGGCTGGATCTCAAAGAAGCTTGTCTACACATCCCTATCGGGAAAAGTTGCAGGTAATACCTTTGTTTCAAGCAACATTATCAATTCTCTGCACTGCCCTTTGGCTTATCTACTGCTTCCAGAGTTTTAACAAAGTGCCTGGCTGCAGTTACTGCTTTTTGCAGACAGAAGAAAATTCAGATTTATCCATACTTGGACGACTGTCTAATTCAAGCAAATTCTCAGGAACAGCTGTTAAAAGATCTAAATTGGAAAAGACTTTTCTCTCTTCCCTGGGGTACACTGTCAGTGAGGAAAAATAAAAAATGGTGCCATCCAAAGAGATGAGATATCTCACCCAGGAGAAGCAGACAACTCTTTCAGTTTACTTCAAGGACTTGGCAAGCCTGTCCCAGCTCCCCTGCAAGGAAATACCTGCAAGCTCTGGGATTCATGGCCCCTTGCATTCTCATAATTCCATATGCAAGACTGCATATGAGGAAATTGCAATGGTACCTCAAGAACATTTGGTGTCAACACACACAGGGCCTGGATGTGATAATTCCTCTGCTTCCATGTCTGCATATGGTGGGCAACAGCCTGTCTGCATAACAAAGGCATGCCTTTTCGCCCACCCCTTGCCACTCACATTCTTACCACAGATGCATCGGACTGCACCTGGGGAACTCACCTGGATGGCAGATGCATACAGAGAGTTGGAATGCCCAGCAGATGCACCTGCACATACATTTAAAGGAGTTGATGGCAGTCCAGCAGGCCTTACTAGCTTTCAAGCATTTTCTTTCTCCAGGGACCCTGCTTGTCAGAACAGACAACACCACAGTCCTGTGGTACATAAACAAGCAGGGAGGGACTCATTCTTACCTCCTGTGCAGACAGAGCATGAATTTTTGGTCCATAGCAGCATCCCTGGGCATGCATCTCCTAGCTCAGTTTCTTCCAGGAAGGCTCAGTGTTTTGGTAGACCAGTTGAGTAGACAGGCCTTGGATCCTCACGAGTGGCAGCTGAACAGCGCAGTTTTTTACAGCATCATTCAACATTGGGGCACTCCTCAAATGGAGCTTTTCTCCTCTCCAGACAACCATCTTCTACCTCTTTTTTTGCACCAGACAGCTTCATAGCAGAGCCTGGAAAGTGGATGCTCTTTTCTTTCCTTCGGACGCTGCTGTCAGTTTATGCCTTCCCTCCTCTTCCCAGAGTATTATTGAAGATCAGGGATGAACGACCAAGGATTATTCTCATAGCTCCGGACTGGCCCAGACAGCATTGGTATCTACTGCTTCGCAGTCCCTCCCAATTTCCTCCTTGGCATCTTCCTCTGAAGCCAGATCTTTTGGTTCAGGAAGGGGGAAACGTTCTACATCCTCATCTTCAGTCTTTCCATTTGGCAGCATGGCTCATTGTATGACTCCCATCTTTTTCTTCTTACCTTTCCCAGCAGGTGGTTGACATGCTGAGGGAGGCTAGGAGGCCTAGCAATTGGAAGACTTATGCTGGCAAATGTAAAGATTCTCTCATTGGATGCAGGCTAGAGGGGAATATTCTTCTCAGCCTACCCTTCCTCTGATCCTGGAATACCTGGCTGATTTGCTTCAGGGTGGCCTTTCTTTTTCTTCTATCAAGATCCATGCTTCAGCCATTTCTGCTCATTCTTCTTTTGAACAACCCAATGTGAAGTTGTTAATCTCGCCGATTATTCTCACTGATGGGTTGGAGCTGATCCTCGGCTCCGACATGGCCGATAGCAAGCTCAAGGTTTGCCAGTAGCTCGAGACCAGCCCCTTATCCCACCATGCACTGCTAGAATTACCTCAGATCTAGTTTGCCGCGGCAAGAGAGATCTCTGTGATCCAGATAGCTCAGACCATTTTAGAAACAGAATTAACAGCAAGTTTTTAAAAAAGTTTCCTTTTTGATATATTTATGTAGTGTGTTAGTTCCATTATTTTTAGATAGTTTAGGCAGTTTAGATAGTTTAAATTGTTTTAATTAGGGACTTGTTGGTTTTTAGTTTGTGTGGGCCAAATATGGGACTACGAGTCCCACAGAAAAAAACCTAACTACTAAAGGGATTAATAGTAGGAAAAGGGGCTAAAGGCCCACACAAACTAAAAAGCCGACAAGTCCCTAATTAAAACAATTTAAACTATCTAAAAGTAATGGAACTAACACACTACATAAATTCAAAAAAGAAACTTTTTTAAAAACTTGCTGTTAATTCTGTTTCTAAAATGGTCTGAGCTATCTGGATCACCGAGATCTCTTGCCGCTGTATATATATATATATATATATATATATATATATATATCTATATATATATATATATATATATATATATATATATATATATATATATATATATTACTGTTGTGGATGGTGCACGGGTTGGGCTTAGTTGTTTGTGAATCTATTTACTGTTTTTCTCTCAGTATGTCAGAGGATAGGGAGAAATCCCATCCCAAATCGGGTTTTAAAAAATGCCCAGATTGTGGGCAGAAAATGTCCATCACTGACTGACATATTCAATGTGTCTACTGCTTGGGGGCCAAGCACCTCCAAGACACCTGTAGCATTTCTCACTCCTTCTCTTCAAGAGTCCTCTTGGAGAGAAGGAGGAAACTTATAGACAGAGGATTGCTACAGCAATCTTTTTCAGAGGTTTTGAATAGCCATGAAGGTGCTAGTACGTCTTCCAAATTTTCAAAATCCAAGTCTTCAGATAAGGTATCCAAAAAGGCTAAAATTTCAGAAGGAGGGTCATCGGTTCCACAGTCATCAGAGCTGAGTGTACCTTTGATTCGGAGCCAGCTCTCAGTATTCATCTCATCTCTGAAGTTCCTTCTTCACCTCTGCTCCAGTCAGCACCTTCGGTGCTTTCAGCTAAGTCTTCAGTCAGCCTTTCGGATTTGGACGTGGATCGGCTAATGCAGAAGCTTTTACAGGCACCAGGACTTGCCAAATTGTTATTGGCCCCGACCAGCTTGTCTGTGCCGAAGACCATGGAACCGATCTGGTCTACTTCTCCTCCGAGCCGTACTGGACTCGGAAGTCGAACCGATGGTGGTCAGACCCTTGGAGCCGATATCCGCTCCGGTGTTATCGGCTCCATCTACTCGGTTGTCCTTGGCGCCGACCGAGGGCTCTAGGAGCCGAAGCTCTCTAGTCTGGTCTGGGGAGGATAGTCGCACCAACTTGTCAGTGCCGTCTCTCCCTCTCGAGGCTTCGGCTGGGATGAGCTCAGCTCCTACCTCAGGCTCGGAGCCCAGGGTTTCGGTGCGGGAGGATCGGACGGTACTCTCAGGTCCGTCCACTCCTCGTCTGAGCCATGGTTCCTTTGATGCTATGAGGAGAGTTTTGTCTCCAAAGACAACATCAGCATCTGTTCAGCTTTCCCTCTCCCCTCAAGCTCCTGTGTCTACTTCTGCATCTACCAACCCCTCTAAACGTAGAGACCCTGAGCCTCAAGTACCCCCACAGGGTGTCCCCTGCTCTTCTGAGTCCTTCCCAGACCCCCCCCACTGAGGAGGTGCCCAGAAAGAGACTTTGCAAGAGGAGGTACTTAGACTCCCCTCAGGAGTCTTTGGCATCTGACACAGACTTAGATGAGTCAGAAGGGTCCCCTCGGTCCCCCTCTGAGGATATCTCTTTTGCAGAGATACTAGAGGTCCTTAGTCAGAGGGGCGACTGGCAGTCCAAGACCCCTACTGAGGATGAGTCTGTGCTCTTGAAGGCTTTTGGGTCTCAACCTTCCACTTCTTGGGTGTCTCCACCTTAAGACGAGCTTATGGATCTGATCTCTCGTAAGGTGCAGGAGTCACCGGAGGCCATGGAACCTGTCCCTCGTAGACCCAATAAATTCATATCTGCCCCAGTCGATAAACCTTTTTTGACAAAAGGAATACCTGTGGATGCCATGGTGCTGGCTGCAGCCACCAAAAAGGAAGTATCTGAGACATCCTCTTCTATCCACCCCCCCTAACAGAGATTCTAGGGTTATGGATAGATATGGGAAGCACATGTTTAGTTCAGCGACTTTTTCTCTGCGATCACTGAACTACTTGACCCATTTTACAAGACTACAGAGAGATCTGAAAGAGCTAGGAGATATTCTCCAGGGTACAGTAGCGGCAGGAGTGGCTGACAAAGTCAAAGTCCAGTTCGCTACCCTTAACTCAGTAGTGAACTCGTCCATGCGTCTCATATCCTATGCAGCTGGTGGTTCGAGTATAGCCGCTAGTTCGGGCATTGCTCTTCGCAGACAAGCCTGGATGCATCTCTGTTCCTTTGCGGAACCCTTCAAGTCTTCTTTTATTAATGCCCCATTTGATGGCTCATCACTGTTTGGGCCCAAAGTAAAGGAAACTTTAACCAGGTGTGAACAGGAAGGCAAGACTTTATCTGCCGTTGGTGTCTGCTTTTCCACTCCTAGTCGGCCCTACCCCAAGTGCCCTGGTGGGGGAGAGATGTGGTTCCGAAAAACTCAAGCAGCCTTTCATGACACACGTGGTGAAACCCCCTCTAGAGGCAGAGGAGGGGGTTATAACGGAAGATGCCGCCCCCGTGACAGGGGTCAGTTCTCCGGTCAGTCCTACCAGCGCTCCTGAAAGGGGGGCCCGACTGTTCAGCTCTGGAGGCAGTCAGGGGTCGCTTGTCTTTGTACCCAGAACCCTGGATAAACATAACATCGGATACTTGGGTACAAAGCATCATTTCCAGAGGATATTTCATATCGTTCTTTACCCCTCCCATTCCTATCAAAAAAATCCCAGATGTTCCACCCAATCTCAGGGAACAAGCAATCGTAGAGGTCCACAGATTGCTAGAAAAAAAGTCATCCAACCAGTCCCAGCAGACCAAGTCTGATTCGGAACTTACTCAAGACTCTTTTTGGTACCAAAGAAAACCGGGGACTGGAGACCTATCTTGGACCTCAACAGACTCAGCAAGTTCGTAAAGAAAGAGAAGTTCCGAATGGTCACAC